>NC_053025.1:340847902-340971358 GCF_003073215.2 Triticum urartu
TGACTGCTGCCTGCTCCATTCCCATTTCCATTCTTGGGGCCACTATGGTTATGCGAACCTCCTCCATTATGGGTATGGCCTCCATGGTTATGGGTATAACCTCCCGAGTTCGGGGTAAAACACGGCTTCTGTTGAGCTCCTGAATTGTACTTCCCATGTCCATACTTCCTTTTGCGGCTCCTCTTCAATATTGGTCCGGTGCCTGGCAACAGTTCTATCAAAAACTCAATGTCTCGATCTAGCGGCATGCCTGGTAACTCTTCTGGAAATACATCCGGATAATCCATCACTACAGGCACTTCCTCCTGAACAACTCCTTAGAGGGAATTTACTTGGGTTCTCCTTGGCGCATGCCTGGATACATACTTGATCCTTTTTCCCTCCGGGGTGGTGAGCAAAATTGACTTACTGGAGTAATCGATGTTTCCTCCATAACGCAATAGCCAATCCATTCCTAGTATCACATCCAATCCTTGTGACTCCAAAATTATCAAATCTGAGCGGAAAACATGTCTACCTATGGTCAATGGCATCTAAAAACATCCTTGGCTTGCCATATACTTGGCTCCTGGTGAGCTTACTAACATTGGTGTCGTAAGAACTTTGGTGGGCAACTTGTTCTTATCCACAAATCCCCTTGAAATGTATGAATGCCATGCACCAGTATCAAAAAGAACGATTGCAGTAAATGACTTAACCAAAAACTTACCTACAACTGCATCAGGCTGCTCTTGAACCTCCTCCATGTTCACGTGGTTCACTTATCCCCTATTGAAAGGGTTGGGCTTCATCCCAGAGTTTCCATTGCCATTTCCATTCTTGAGTTCGGGACACTCAGGGCATAGTGTCCAGTCTTCCCTCACTTGAAACAAGTATTGTGACTTTGATCCTTCTTGGCAGGTGTGGCTGGGTTAGAGCGGTTCTGACTGCTGCCTGCTCCATTCCCATTTCCATTCTTGGGGCCACTATGGTTATGCGAACCTCCTCCATTATGGGTATGGCCTCCATGGTTATGGGTATAACCTCCCGAGTTCGGGGTAAAACGCGGCTTCTGTTGAGCTCCTGAATTGTACTTCCCATGTCCATACTTCCTTTTGCGGCTCTCAATCTGCTGCTGCTTCCCTTCAATCATAAGAGCCTTGTATACCAACTCTTGGTAGTTGTTAAATGTTGCCACCATTAACTGCATACTCATCTCATCATTCAGCCCTTCCATAAACTTCTCTTGCTTCGCGACATCTGTGGCCACATCATCCAGGGCATAGCGGGCTAACTTGCTAAACTCATCCACGTACTGCCCCACAGTACGATTTCCTTGGCGCAAGTTGTGAAACTCACGCTTCTTCATGCTCATAGCTCCAGTTGAGACATGGGCAGTGCGGAATGCTTGCTGAAACTGCTCCCAAGTAACATTGGCTATAGGAAAAGTGGTTGTGTAATTCTCCCACCATGAGGCTGCAGGTCCATCCAATTGGTGTGCGGCAAAACGCGCTTTCTCAGCATCTGTGCAACCTGCGGTGGTCAACTCCCTTCCAATCCTGCGTAGCCAATCATCAACAACTATCGGCTCGATGCTACTGGAAAATACCGGCGGCTGCAACCTTAGATACCGTGCTAAGTTGTCAACTGGAGGTGGTGGCGGTGGGTTGTTGTTGTTGCCATTGTTCTGGACTAGCAACTACATCAGGGTATTCTACTGTTGGATCAACTGGGTGACCTCCGGTGTGAAAGCAAATTCGGGGTCACGTCTCAGAGGCATCTGATGGTTTTAGAGGGGAGAGATTAGAATAGAATGAGATCTAGTGAGAAAGCACTACCCATATGCACATGATACAAACACATTCATATCACACCAAATCAATTCAAGCAAGGGCATACAATCGATCTAACTATCGTTACAGTGCTCGGACTACTACTATATACATGAGGGAAATACTACTGATAATATGGTGGTCATCTAGAAATTTTGATCGGTGGAAGACTCCATGATATCCACTCCAGCTTCATCTTCACAATCATCATCACTACTGTCGGGGTCGGAGTCGGTGTCTTCGATGATGATGTAGTCCTTGGGATGGTCGTCATCTCCTCCTGGCGCGGGATCTCCCATGAGTACTCCTAGCTTCCTTGTCATGTCGTCATTCCTCGCCACTACTATTGTGATTTCCTCCTCGTATCCGTCACATGTAGACTTGAGTTACTCTTCAAGCTCCATGTTCCTAGTCATCAACTTCTTCAAATCTATCATGCTTGCGCACATCTGGTTCTCCTAGCGATGAATGTGCTGGTTTAACTCCTGGATAAAAGTTGCAATGGACCTGTCCTTCCTGGTGTTGATCATCTCCCATTGCTCATCTCGGCTCCCTTAAGATCCTTGTGATAAACTTCGCTGATGCGTCCCATGGCGATGTGGGCTGCCATGCTCTTACCTAGACTGCAGGTTGGTGCATCAAAGGAAAACTCTATGGGCTCAGTGATTGGCGTAAATGTCCTTCCTAGAACTTGAACTCGAATCATCCAACGCTCCTCTTCTGGTAAAGTGGTGGTGTAGGTCCCGGTGAAGCTTGGTATTCCGACGTTCAGGTACCTGGTGACTTCCTTCAACTGTCATCCAAAAGGTGTATCTTCATCCGGTTGTGCAAACTTGTTCCTTGTGTCCGCCATCCTATAGAGTAGAAAATGGAGAGGAGTCAGAAGTGAGTAGAGAAGAGCGACCTATGGCTCATCTTAGTGGTCGTGTCCTACAGTCAGCGTGTGCTCTGATACCATCTTGTACCGATCCGACCTCAGGCGGTCAAATCTCTATGCATAAGTGTCATCCCTGGATCGGTAATGCTGACACACAGTACTCGAAGGATTTATAACAGAGTGCAATCACACACTTATTACATCGAATTGATACGTCTCCAATGTATCTATAATTTTTGATTGTTCCATGCTATTATATTGTCAACCTTGGATGTTTTAAATGCATTTATATGTTATTTTATATGATTTTTGGGACTAACCTATTAACCTAGAGCCCAGTGCCACTTTCTTTTTTTTTCCTTGTTTTTGAGTTTTGCAGAAAAGGAAAACCAAACGGAGTCCAATTGACCTGAAACTTCACGAAACTTATTTTCGGACCAGAAGAAGGACATGGAGTAAAAGAGTTGGGCCAGAAGAGTCCCAGGCTGCCCACGAGGGTGGGGGCACGCCCACCGCCCATGAGGGTGGGGGGCGCGCCCACCCCCTGGGCGCGCCTCCCTACCTCGTGGACAGTCCGGAGACCCCCCTGACTTATTCTTGACGCCAAAACCTCTTATATATACATAAACCCCCAGAACATAACCTAGATCGGGAGTTCCGTCGCCAGAAGCCTCCGTAGCCACCGAAAACCAATCTAGACCCGTTCTGGCACCCTGTCGGAGGGGGGAATCCCTCTCCGGTGGCTATCTTCATCATCCCGGCGCTCTCCATGACAAGGAGGGAGTAGTTCACCCTCGGGGCTGAGGGTATGTACCAGTAGCTATGTGTTTAATCTCTCTCTCTCTCGTGTTCTTGATTCGGAACGATCTTGATGTATCGTGAGCTTTGCTATTATAGTTGGATCTTATGATGTTTCTCCCCCTCTACTCTCTTGTGATGGATTGAGTTTTCCCTTTGAAGTTATTTTATCGGATTGAGTCTTTAGGAATTTGAGAACACTTGATGTATGTCTTGCATGTGCTTATCTATGGTAATAATGGGATATCACGTGATCCACTTGATGTATGTTTTGGTGATCAACTTGCGAGTTCCGTGACCTCGTGAAATTATGCATAGGGGTTGGCACACATTCTTGTCTTGACTCTCCGATAGAAACTTTGGGGCACTCTTTGAAGTTCTTTGTGTTGGTTGAATAAATGAATCTGATATTGTGTGATGCATATCGTATAATCATAACCACGGATACTTGAGGTGACATTGGAGTATCTAGGTGACATTAGGGTTTTGGTTGATTTATGTCTTAAGGTGTTATTCTAGTAGGAACTCTTGAATAGATCGATCAGAAAGAATAACTTTGAGGTGGTTTCGTACCCTACCATAATCTCTTCGTTTGTTCTCCGCTATTAGTGACTTTGGAGTGACTCTTTGTTGCATGTTGAGGGATAGTTATATGATCCAATTATGTTATTATTGTTCAGAGAACTTCCACTAGTGAAAGTATGAACCCTAGGCCTTGTTTCCTAGCATTGCAATACCGTTTGTGCTCACTTTTACCACTTGCTACCTTGCTGTTTTTATATTTTCAGATTACAAAAACCTATATCTACCATCCATATTGCACTTGTATCACCATCTCTTCGCCGAACTAGTGCACCTATACAATTTACCATTGTATTGGGTGTGTTGGGGACACAAGAGACTCTTTGTTATTTGGTTGCAGGGTTGTTTGAGAGAGACCATCTTCATCCTACGCCTCCCACGGATTGATAAACCTTAGGTCATCCACTTGAGGGAAATTTGCTACTGTCCTACAAATCTCTGCAGTTGGAGGCCCAACAACGTGTACAAGAAGAAGGTTGTGTAGTACACATCAAGCTCTTTTCTGGCGCTGTTGTCGGGGAGGTTAGCGCTCGAAGGTATATCTTTAGATCTTTCAATCGAATCTTTTTGTTTCTTGTTTTATCACTAGTTTAGTTTATAAAAGAAAATTACAAAAAAAGGAATTAAGGATACCTCATATGCTTCATCTTTTTCATATATTTCATGAAAATAAGGATTCTGATAATTGTGCTAAAGTGTTAGAATAAGAATGTAATAAAATGTTTGGCACTAAATCTTTGGATGATGAGCATGATCGCAATGTTGTTAGTATGAATTCTTTGAATATCCATGATGCTAATGATATGCAAAGCCACAAGCTTGGGGATGCTATGTTTGATGAAGATGATATTTTTAGTCCCCCAAGTTTTGATGAGCAAATTTATTATGATGATAGCATGCCTCCTTTTTATGATGATTATAGTGATGAATGCACTACTTCGGAAGAGGTTCCAATTGATTATGAGAACAAAGTTGCTATCTATGATGATTATTGTGATGGCATGTATGCTCTAAAGAATAATGATAACCATGAAACTTGTCATCTTGATTTTAATTTTCAATTGGATTATGCCTCATATGATAGTTATTTTGTTGAGTTTGCTCCCACTATTATGAATGAGAAGAAATTTGCTTATGTGGGGAGTAATAAAAATTCTATGCGTGTAGATCATGAAAAGAATGCTTTATGTGATAGTTATATCGTTGAATTCATTGATGATGCTACTGAAAATTATTATGAGGGAGGAATATATGCTTGTAGGAATTGCAATAATATCAAGTTTCCTCTCTATGCGCTTAAAATCTCGAAGTTATGCTTGTTTTGCTTTCCTATGCTAGTTGATTGTTGTTCCCATAAATTGTTTGCCCAAAAAATCCCTATGCATAGGAAGTGGGTTAGACTTAAATGTGATAGTCATATTCTTTATTATGCTCTCTTTATGCTTCAATTCTTATCTTTTATGTGAGCATCATTGAAATCATCATGCCTAGCTAGGGACCTTAAACGATAGCGCTTGTTGGGAGGCAACCCAATTTTAGTTTTGTTCCTTGCTTTTTGTTCTTGTTTAGTAATAAATAATTCATCTAGCCTCTATTTAGATGTGGTTTTATGTTTTAATTAGTGTTTGTGCCAAGTAGAACCTTTGGGAAGACTTGGGTGAAGTCTTTGTGATCTTACTATAAAAATAGAAACTTTAGCGCTCACGAGATTAGCTACCAATTTTTACTGGAGAGTGCTATTTAGTTGATTATTTTTTCAAATTATTAATAGAAAAATTCCTCACGTGCACCAATTTATTTCAGAAAATGTTTGAGTAACAGAATTATACGTTTGATACAGATTACTACAGACTGTTCTGTTTTTGACAGATTCTATTTTCTATGTGTTGTTTGCTTATTTTGATGAATCTATGAGTAGTATCGGAGGGTATGAACCATAGAGAAGTTGGAATACATTAGATATTACACCAATATGAATTTACAATGAGTTCACAACATTACCTAAGTGGTGATTTATTTTTTTATACTAACAGAGCTTACGAGTTTTCTGTTAAAGTTTTGTGTTGTGAAGTTTTCAAGTTTTGGGTAAAGATTTGATGGACTATGGAATAAAGAGTGGCAAGAGCCTAAGCTTGGGGATGACCAAGGCACCCAAAGTTAATATTCAAGGACAACCAAGAGCCTAAGGTTGGGGATGCCCCAGAAGGCATCCCCTCTTTCGTCTTCGTCTATCGGTAACTTTACTTGAGGCTATATTTTTATTCACCACATGATATGTGTTTTGCTTGGAGCGTCATTTTATTTCTTTTGTTTTGCTTGATGTTTGAATAAAATACCAAGATCTGAAATTCTTAAATGTTAGAGAGTCTTCACATAGTTGCATAATTATTTGACTACTCATTGAGCTTCACTTATATTTTTCGGAGTAGTTTGTCGTTTGCTATAGTGCCTCACTTATATCTTCTTAGAGCATGGCGGTGGTTTTATTTTATAGAAATAGATGAAATCTCATGCTTCACTTATATTATTTTGAGAGTCTTTTAGAACAGCATGGTATTTTTCTTTGGTTATGAATTTAGTCCTAATATGATGGGCATCCAAGAGGGGTATAATAAAAACTTTCATATAAAGTGCATTGAATACTATGAGAAGTTTGATACTTGATGATTGTTTTGAGATATGAAGATGGTAATATTAGAGTCATGCTAGTTGAGTAGTTGTGAATTAGAGAAATACTTGTGTTGAAGTTTGCAAGTCCCGTAGCATGCACGTATGGTAACTGTTGTGTGACAAATTTGAAGCATGAGGTGTTCTTTGCTTGCCTTCCTTATGAGTGGCGGTCGGGGACGAGCGATGGTCTTTTCCTACCAATCTATCCCCCTAGGAGCATGCGTGTAGTGCTTGGTTTTGATGGCTTGTAGATTTTTGCAATAAGTATGTGAGTTCTTTATGACTAATGTTGAGTCCATGGATTATACGCACTCTCACCCTTCCATCATTGCTAGCCTCTTCGGTACCGTGCATTGCCCTTTCTCACCTCGAGAGTTGGTGCAAACTTTGCCGGTGCATCCAAACCCCGTGATACGATATGCTCTTTCACACATAAACCTCCTTATATCTTCCTCAAAAGAGCCACCATACCTACCTATTATGGCATTTCCATAGCCATTTCGAGATATATTGCCATGCAACTTTCCACCGTTCGGTTTATTATGACACACTTCATCATTGTCATGTTGCCTAGCATGATCATGTAGTTGACATCGTATTTGTGGCAAGGCCACCATGCATAATTTCACACATGTCACTCTTGTTTCATTTCCCATCCCGGTACACCGCCGGAGACACTCATATAGAGTCATATTTTGTTCTAGTATCGAGTTGTAATCATTGAGTTGTAAATAAATAGAAGTGTGATGAACATCATCATTCATAGAGCATTGTCACAAAAAAAGAGAAAGGCCAAATAAAAAAAGAGAAGGCCAAATAAAAAAAAATAAAAGGGACAATGCTACTATCCTTTGCCACACTTGTGCTTCAAAGTAGCACCATAATCTTCATGATAGAGAGTCTTTTGTTTTGTCACTTTCATATACTAGTGGGAATTTTCATTATAGAACTTGGCTTGTATATTCCAACAATGGGCCTCCTCAAGTGCCCTAGGTCTTCGTGAGCAAGCAAGTTGGATGCACACCCACTTAGTTTCTTTTGTTGAGCTTTCATACATTTATAGCTCTAGTGCATCCGTTGCATGGCAATCCCTACTCCTTGCATTAACATCAATCGGTGGGCATCTCCATAGCCCATTGATTAGCCTCGTTGATGTGAGACTTTCTCCTTTTTGTCTTCTCCACATAACCCTCATTATATTCTATTCCACCCATAGTGCTATATTCCATGGCTCGCGCTCATATATTGCGTGAAAGTTTATAGGTTTGAGATTACTAAAGTATGAAACAATTGCTTGGCTTGTCATCGGGGTTGTGCATGATGAGAGCATTCTTGTGTGACGAAAATGGAGCATGACTAAACTATATGATTCTTGTAGGGATGAACTTTCTTTGGCCATGTTATTTTGAGAAGACATAATTGCTTAGTTAGTATGCTTGAAGTATTATTATTTTTATGTCAATATGAACTTTTATCTTGAATCTTTCGGATCTGAATATTCATACCACAATTAAGAAGAATTACATTAAAATTATGCCAAGTAGCACTCCGCATCAAAAATTCTGTTTTTATCATTTACCTACTCGAGAGACGAGCAGGAATTAAGCTTGGGGATGCTTGATACGTCTCCAACGTATCTATAATTTTTGATTGCTCCATGCTATATTATCTACTGTTTTGGACATTATTGGGCTTTATTATCCACTTTTATATTATTTTTGGGACTAACCTATTAACCGGAGGCCCAGCCCAGAATTGTTGTTTTTTTGCCTATTTTAGGGTTTCGAAGAAAAGGAATATCAAACGGAGTCCAAACGGAATGAAACCTTCGGGAACGTGATTTTCTCACCGAACATGATCCAGGAGACTTGGACCCTACGTCAAGAAACAAAGGAGGAGGCCACGAGGTAGGGGGCGCGCCTACCCCCTCCCCCCGGCGCGCCCTCCACCCTCGTGGGCCCCCTGTTGCTCCACCGACGTACTCCTTCCTCCTATATATACCCCAAACGATCAGATGCGGAGCCAAAACCCTAATTCCACCGCCGTAACTTTCTGTATCCAAGAGATCCCATCTTGGGGCCTGTTCCGGAGCTCCGCCGGAGGGGGTATCCATCACGGAGGGCTTCTACATCATCACCATAGCCCCTCCGATGAAGTGTGAGTAGTTTACCTCAGACCTACGGGTCCATAGTTATTAGCTAGATGGCTTCTTCTATCTTTTTAGGATCTCAATACAATGTTCTCCCCCTCTCTAGTGGAGATCTATTCGATGTAATCTTCTTTTTGCGGTGTGTTTATTGAGACCAATGATTGATACCTTGGTTCTCAAAACTGAGGGAAATACTTACGCTACTTTGCTGCATCACCCTTTCCTCTTCAAGGGAAAACCAACGCGGTTCTCAAGAGGTAGCAGCCGGCAGCCTGGCGGCGGCGGCAGGTGTCGGGCTAAGTGTTTACCGCCGCGATAGGTGGTGCCTTGGCATAGACGCAGAGGAGTTTCTGCAGGTGTGAACGAGGAACGTACCGGAGGGGCCGAGGGGGTGGCGGGCGGGGTGATGGTTTTTGTGATGTGGGGATGGTGAGGGTTTTATTTTTTCTTTTTTGAATTGGGTGGTGACGGTTTACTGTCCCACAAAGAATTTTGGGGGCGGCGGTTTGCTAGAGCGAACCATGTGTGATTGACGCAACAGGCAAAATGAAAGTCATTGCACACGGTTCCAATTTTGGGAACCATGTGTGATTGACGTACTACCTCCGTCCTGGTTTATTAGTCCCCCTTTGTAATTTTTATCAAATTTTGACCAAATATTTAACATACTCAGACATAGATAATAAGCGTACATGTACATAAGCATAGTTCAACCATAAGTACATAGTTCAACCGCATTAAGCATACTCAAGCATACATAGTTCGATCCATCCCACATCTCATCTCACATGCGCCCGGCACAATCCTGAAGCTTCTCCAGGTACTCGGCGTACGCGCTATGCGCCACCCTGCGAGAATACTTCTGCTTGAAGGAGCCAACGGCCCGTCCTCTTGCATGCGCCATAACACTTAGATACGTGTCATGAAGCTTCTGGTTGCAAAATGGGCATCCATAGCCGCCGTTCCAGGTCCTAATACGCCTGTTATGTATTCTCGCATAAAAATCCCTCAGGATTTGCCTCTTGTACCTCCTCTGGCCATCTTCATCCTCGCTGTTCACATCGTCAGACAACACATATACAAATAGTAAAACAAATTTGGCATCAAATCAATGATTACAGGATGTTAAGTAGGATTAGGAATTTATGGCTATTTATTTATACATATCCAGAGATTATGGTTCGATGTTTAAGCATAGTCTTCTATGTACAGACCAATCTTGAAGAAATAATGTCACAAACATATGTAGGTCATTCAAAATCAATTGTCAAGCACTAGCTAGGAATTATTAGCATGAACACTAACCCTAGTCGGATTACTAGCCGAAATCATTTGCACGGACGAAAAAACTAATCACTTATCACATGTACCATTCAAACAATCAATACACTACACGGATCTAATGAAACTTACTCAAATTTCATGGATTGGGAGAACCTAATCATAGGAATTCCATTCCAAAAAGGGGAAGGCAGGAGTAACCAGAGAAACCCTATGATCTATTTGACACATAAATGGGTATAGATGACTAACCAGCTGTTCTCGTCGCCGGAGTGGTCGTCGGAGTCGGTGTGGAACTCCGCCTCCGGCTGTGGAAGCTCGACGACATCAGGGTGCGGCGATAACTGGACGATGGTGACGGCAACCTCTGTCTCTATCTCCATGCCGTGCTCCGGTACTTTATTAGTCCTGGCGTCGCCACTCCCTCCGATGGGGCGCTTCGGCAGCATCCTCATACACTAACGGCTTCGAGGACTGAGAGCGGCATCGAGGATGCAAGCGGAGAGAGAGGATTGTGTGTGTGTAGCAAGGATGGGGGGTGCAGCCGCTCGGGCGCACCATTAATATGGAGTAGTGGGAGTTGTGGGAGAGAGGCGGGCGGCGGTCAAACCGATGGCTCGCATCCCGGTGAGCCTGCGCACCGGACTACTGGCATGCCTACCAAAGTTTCACAAAGCTACTCGCACGCCTCCCAATGACACTACGCAGTGAGCACGCCTTCGTCAATTCACACACCAGCACGCACGCCTCCCCGTCTGCCTGCGCGGCAGACTGCTCGCATGTGTCCCGTCAACTCACACCTGCTCGCAAGGCACACGTGTCGTGCGGTGGCACGTATATTGTTTTTCTATTTGGATGATTAATACTGCCACTTTATTGCTTAACCGAAGCATGGCACGTATCCATTGTTGGTCTAACGCTCACGGTTCGAATAAATAATCCGTTTGGGATATTGGTTCCCAATTATTAATGATCTACCGTCTGTAATTAGATAAAGATTACATCAAAACTGGTCTCAAATTTGACAAAAAACTACAATGCCACTTTGTATTGGTGTCCATATGACAACACGATAAGTTTCATGAACTTAAAATAAGTTTTGGATGTACTAGAATTTAAAAATCAAGATTCTCAATGTTTGAATTTTTTTGCACGGGGAGTAAACATGCACCCAGTGAGACACATGTGTTTTTGCAATCCATTTAGGTGCGCTGTCACGTGTGCATGTAGCTCAAATAAGATTTTTGCACATTATACCCGTAGAAAATCAATCAATGTACTAAAATGTCTTAATGATCTCTGTGATTTTTTGAAATTAAAACGTCCCTCCTTTAGTAACATATATGTTCACCGCGGGATAATTAATTTAACATGCATCATAGTTGTGGTGGATTTGCGGTGTGTGTGTGTGGGTGTGTGCGTCTGGGGGTGGTGGGTGGCTCGCAGTACACTACGAGTTGTGAGTCACTGTGTGGGTTGGCCGTTTTGTTAGGTAGGCCGATGCCACATCATTGTCGTGAAATCGTTATTTAAAACACTACACAACCCTTTCATACATAATTTTTTTGGCCACATGCAGTAGATGGTTGTCCTACACGACACTCGATACTCGCGTGTGACGCTTTCTGTTGGCCCGCGAGGTCATCGTCCATCACTTTGACGAACAGCCGACATTGAGGTTAATTCTACCAATAAGGTAGAATCTTTTTTGTTTGTGTTATGGTGATATATAGTACACGTCGAAGAGGTGGGATGGGACTAGCATATATACTATACGTACGCGTCCGTGAACAAGTACACCTCACTTAGTGTCGAGACTTTTTGGTTTCCGAGCATGTGCCACATCAAAATGGTGAAAATTGGCTATTCAAACATCACACAACTCCTTTTTGGGCCACATGCATATCCTATCTAGGACACTCACGTGTGATGCTTCCATCTGTGGGCCCACGAGGCCATCGTCGATGCATGCATGCATCACTTTGACCAACATCGGGAGATGTTAATTAATTTCACCATTGATGAGGATTCTTTTGGGTTGTACATATATTACGGCAGGAGCATATAGTATGCGGTGAAGGGGGGGGGGAAGGGGACCATCATATGTAGTACGCTTGATGAACCTCGCTCTGTGTGGGTGCATGGTTTACGGTTTTTGAGGCATGTGGCACATCAAAGTTATGCATTTTGGGTATTCAACATGTATATGTTTGGCCCACATGCAAAGCGGTGGTGGTTGTCCTCTCGCACCCACTTAAGCAGTTATCAGCGATATCGATGCTTTCCATCTGTGGGCCCACTTGGTCCATCACTAATTTTTGCCTGACAACAAGAGAGGTTAATTTGACTTAGGAGGGCATTAATATTGTTGCTCTGGGATGACATGCATGATACAGTTTGAGCACACACACACATGCATGCGTATGCATGAATCCCTCCCATCAAGTCGAAGGGGCTAGTACAACGACACATCATGAACCGATCTCGCTCTGTGTGGGGAGCTAGTGTACAATTTTTGACGCACGCGCCACATCAATATTGTGTATTCAAACATGCATGCACGCATCACCTCCATACATATGCATGTAGTGGTTGCCTTCGAATGGTACATTCCCTCGCGTGGTTATCGGCGACAAGCCTATATATTCGTGGGCCCACGTGGACATCCATGACCACCTTGACCAACAACAAGATAGGTTACCATGGAGGATTCTTCATTTGGTTCATGTTATCGTAGTATAGGTCATGGTGAGATACAGACCTTAAGTTTGAGCGCATATACTATGCACGCATGCATGCATGAATCCCTGTCGTTGGCTTGAAGTGTGGTGTAACATACATATGCATCGTCAACCTAACCCTCACTCAGTGTGGGGATTTCTAGTTCGAAATCACGGTACCACGTCAAATTTGTTCCATTGTTACTCAAAAACACACCTCTCCATACATATGTTTGGGCCACACACATGCAGTGGTTGTCTTCGAGGACTAGCTACTTGCGTGATTATTGGCGAGCTAGCCCATCTCCTGGGTCGCATGGATGGCCATCACTTTGACCAACAACAAGAGAGAGGTTGTACGACCAAGGTGGATTATTCTTGGTCCGTTTTACGATCCATCTTGGTGAGATATGCCTCTCTGGCCCACCGACTGAAAGTGTGTGCGTGTGTGTGTGTGTGTGGGGGGGGTTGCTACTTGGCACTTTGCTAGGTGAACCTCGGTTGAGGGGCATGCATTAATAGCTTAGGATTCCCTTCGTGGGAACACGATGGGTGGGGGTGGGGGGCTGCTAGCTACTTCGCACTTTGCTAGGTCAACCTCGGTTGGGGGGGAGGGCGCATGCATTCATAGCTTAGGATTCCCTTCATGCCAACACAAGGGGGAAGGGCTGCTAGCTACTTCGCACTTTGCTAGGTGAACCTCGGTGGGGGGCATGCATTTATAGCTTAGGATTCCCTTCGTGACGACACGAGGGAGGGGGCTGCTAGCTACTTTGCACTTTGCTAGGTGAACCTCAGTTGGGGGGCCATGCATTCATAGCTTAGGATCCCCTTAGTGTCGACACGAGGGAGGGGGGCTGCTAGCTACTTCGCACTTTGCTAGGGTGAACCTTGGTTGGGGGGCATGCATTCATAGCTTAGGATTCCCTTCGTGCCGACACGAGGGAGGGGGGCTTATAGCTACTTCACACTTTGCTAGGGTGAACCTCGGTTGGGGGGGGCCATGCATTCATAGCTTAGGATTCCCTTCGTGCCGACACGAGGGAGGGGGGCTGCTAGCTACTTCACACTTTGCTAGGTGAATGAACCTCGGTTGGGGGCATGCATTCATAGCTTAGGATTCCCTTCGTGCCGACATGAGGGAGGAGGGGGCCGCTAGCTACTTCGCACTTTGCTAGGTGAACCTCGGTTGTGGGAGAGGGGGCATGCATTCTTAGCTTAGGATTCCCAATTTGTGCCGACACGAGGGGGTGGGGGCAAGCAATACCGTGCACTTTGCGAGAGAGGTGCCACATCGAAGTTGCATTTAGTATTTGAAAATCAAACCACCCTTTTGATATATAAATTTGGTCCACATGCGAGTGTGTTCGTGTTTTGACCCTCTCCCGCATCATTTTTCGCCAAATTTATGAACATTAGACAATTCGGATGACGCAATAGACACGGTTCACTCAAACTAACGGTGTGCCACACCGGTGCCCCTGTCACGCACACATCCGCACAGTACATTGGGCTCCATGAGGCTCCCCCTCTCAAAAATATATGCCCGGCTTGAGGGTTTTTCTATTTCATAACACACGGTTGTTATCTCCGGACCGTGTGCGATGTTTCTTGTTCCCAATCCCGCCTGCATCCCTAGAAAATATATATCCGCCTCGAGGGTTTTTCTGTTTCATAACACATGGTTGTTATCTCCGGACCGTGTGTGATGCTTCTTGTTCCCAATCCCGCCTGCATCCCGAGAAAATATCTGCCCACCTTGAGGGTTTTTTTGTTTCATAACACACGGTTGTTATCTCCGGACCGTGTGCGATGCACTATCATCAAAATTTTCAACAGCCCGGCATTTCACTCCCGCGTTTGACTCCCGTGTAGTAAAATTTTCAGTACCCGCGTCATTTCCTCAAACACCCCGCGCCCCCACTCCCCCACACACACACACACAATACACACACACACACACACACACACACACACCAAAACCTCCTCGGTCATGCGCACACACACCCCCTCCCTCGCTCGAAACCCTAGCAAGGTCCCCGCCACTGCCGTCGGCGCCGCCGCAAGGCCTCCATTGTCAAAACCTGCCGGTTTGCCCGTGCAACTTACCCATCGATCTCCATACCTAGGCCGCCCTGAGTTTCTTAGATGACGCCTGCCAAACGCCCTCTTTCCCACAGATCCCCATCCCTATCCCCATCCCCCACTCCAGAGCATCGCAGCCTAAGCCCGGCTACGCTTCCCGTGGAGCTCGAGGAGTGACTGGCCCAAAAAAGGTGTATAGCGGTCTCTTCGCCCGACGTCGCCGAGGAAGCTGACGACCATTACTGGCGGCATGCACTCAAGCAGTGGGCTAGAGTATGCGGGCATGTCTCGGCTGCCGGCTACGACATCGAGGTCATCGACAACGACGGCCCGAGGCGGGCTATGTCACAGGTTAAGTGGCCCACCCCCAAACCCTCGGGTTCAACCGCCGTCGATCTCATCCATGGCCCCGCCGCTAATCTCCTCTGGCTCATTGTCAACAATTTGCCATTCTACATCGCCATCGAGCCCCTTTTGTCATTTCTAAAGGACACATTCTGCGATGCTGGCTTGGGATCCACAGCTTCCAAGTCAGACCTCATCGACGGCGACCACAAGGAGGGCACCCTCTCCGGCTCATCCAAGGGGAAAGAGCCCATCTGCTCTTCCAAGGGGAAAGCACCCGTCTACGGCATCAGGGATGGCACCCTACAGCCGTGCTCTTCCAAGGGGAAGGAGCCCATCTGCGACAACATGGAGCGCATCCAGGGTCTGTGCTCTTCCCATGGGAACGAGCCCATCTGTGACTAGTGAGGAAACCCATGATTTGTTTTGTCGTGCCTCTTCACAGGGGGAAACCCATGATTTGTTTTGTCGAGTCGCTTTTGTAGTGTAGTGAGAATATGTCCAGTTTTAATTGCTATATCTGATTGTTTGCAGTATGCCTTGTTTATTTTAGTTGTTCACAATGTGGTGCTCTATATGTGCAATTATTTACTGTGCAGTACATTTCATTAATCCAGTTTTAAACATACCGATAGGAATGCATATATTTGCTTGTTGTTAAGCCTGTTATAGCTAGCATATGCCTCTTCTAAAGTTTTTTGATTGTTCGGTTGTTTGTAGTTAGCATATGTCTAGTTTCAAATGCAATCTTTGGTTGTTTGTAGTATGCCTTATTTATTCCAGTTATTCACAACGTGATGTTATATATGTGCAAGTATGAACTGTGCAGTTCAATTTCATAAGTACCAGTTTCAACAATACCACTATGAATGACTACATTTGGTTGTTGCATCTTGTAGTTAACACGCCTTTCCATTTTTTATTTAACAATAACCGGTGTACTTAGACCGGCACAATACCAGTTTGAATGACTATGTTTGCTTGTTGTTAAATGTTAGGCCTGTTGCGGTTAGCACACCTTTCCACTTGTTTTGCTTTACTAGCGTGCTTAAACCTGCACACTGAAGCTATCTTTTGGAGATTATTTTGTCTGCCATGTATAATTTTGGTTGATGTTTACCCTGTTGTGCTTAGCATGCTTCTCGATGTACATACACAGGACAATTTTGGGAACGACTGTTGTTTTCCATCAAGGTTAGTTTCATCCCATGGCTTATATCTGCTCACTATTCAGGATATCGGTAGCTGGTACCATATAGGTCGGCGGATGATAAGGGACTAATCAGTGAATCGTACTTTTAACTGAATATATCTGCAATCCATTTATCGTTAGGTTAACTAGGGCCATATGTAATATATTTGAGGCTACATAGCAAGATGCACTGTACTTAATGTCTAAATATGCACTCCTAGGCTAGATAGCAACAAGGAAGAGTGTTACATTAATGTTCTAATGATGTCTAGATATACGTAGAAGAGCAGCAGCAACAACAATAACAACAACAACAACAACAACAACACAACCCTGTATGGATACTCAACTTAGCTAGAGGTTAGAGTTAGTTTCTAGCTCATTACTAACCCTAAACTAACTCCATCCAAAGAGTTGTTTTGATGGCAGGGTTAGATTGACAATAAATGCACTAGGAGAACTAGCTCCAGTTAGCACCTCTTGGGTTGGATAGTTTTTTGGGTGGGTTATAGATGCAACTAGCTCAAACTAGCCCTCATGTTTAGATATACTTTAGGGCTATTTGAGCCCGAACTAGCTCAAACTAACTGTAACCCCTGGATACAGCAGCAGTTAATCAGCCGATAATTTGTAAGAATGCACTAAACTCCTTCCGGCCCATAATATAAGATGTTAATCCATCTAATATGTGAGTATATTGGATGTTATAAGATACTCCCTCCGTTCCTAAATATTTGTATTTTTAGAGATTTCAAATGGACTACCACATACAGATGTATATGGACATATTATAAAAGAGTGTTGTCCTACATCATTGTGCAATTGTTGTTTAGCTTCTAATATTAACTTGGTGCTTTTAGGTACATATGTCATTGGTAAATATCCTCGCTTCGACCCTTTCTGCGTATGTGGCAATGAGAAATCGATGAACCAGCATCAAGTGAGGAAGCTGATAAAGATTGTTAGTAAAATGGGTCCAAAGATGGCAATTAAACTATTTTTTACACTTTATCCAAGACAACAGCAAACTACAGGATGGTAAGTAAGAACTCTGCAACCTTCTTTTTACTGCCCATAATGAGTTGTGTTAGATGACAATGTCTGAATCTTTTTCCTTGCAGTGGTTGGCAAAGAAGTTTACTCAAGATTACCTCTCAAACTACATGATTGGTGGGCATGCAAAGGTTAAAGTATTTCTACCGGAACACGATGATTATCTAGATTTTTTAATGAAGACCGTGAAAGATGGGCGGCCGGCCCATCACAAGGGGTTGGACTAGATTCGTGCGTGCTTTCTGCATGGAGGAGGGCACAATATGGGCATTCCACTTCACCTTCTTGAGCAACCAGAATATATTTCGCCTCTTTCTTTACCGTCTTTAATAGTACAAGTATACAACTGTGGTTCATCATTCTTTATTTGGTTCTTATGTAATTCTTGAACATATGTACCTATGAATCAAATAATGCATTGGTTGTTTGAACCTGATAGATATGAATAAAGCTGTAGCATACATTCAAATTCAAATTCAAATCTGGTACAATTTGAAATAGCAGCAATTACATTACGGTGAAATTACGCTCTCCAGGTTGTTACAACACACACGGTTGGTAAAACACAAACGTTTGCGATATACACCATAATCCAAGATGGTTCACAGAGAGGAAACGTGTGCAAGCATGCACACAGTTTTCATTTCCAAAGCGTGTGTGATGTCAGACAATATCACAAACGGTGTGGGTAAACTAAACGTTTGTCTTAGTTGCCTTATTGTACATGATTCGGAACCATGAATTGTTTCTGAGTATGCATCGTAAACATTGCACCACATAGTAGCGTGTGCGATAGTTGTCGTGTACGACGATGTTACGACGGTCCGACGTTTCATAATCCTATCCGATACGCATACGGCGATTAGCTAATCTTCTTAATAGTGAACTGTTTGTGATGGGCCGCACATCATACACGTTCTATAATAGTGAGCCATTTTTGATGGGCCGCACATCATAAATGTAACACCACATAATACCGACTGTGATGGCAATGCGAGCAGAAAGGAGTAGGAGTACTGTAGGGTCCCTGTCCCCGATGGTTTCTGGGTCATGTGGGAAGGACCCCCCTATCGCCCACACTCACTTGGCGTCGGTTCGAAATGCCGTCGTGGAATGGGGTTAAAAACCGTTTGTTTAGCACCGACGCGTATCAGTGCACCGCAAAATAATATTACATCGGATAGAACACTAAGAACATCGAGGAGAACATGGTATTGAAGATCATATAGAGAGAAGAAGTCATCTAGCTCCTAGCTATGGACCCGCAGGTCTGTGGTAAACTACTCACGCCTCATCAAAAGGGCAATAGAGTTGATGTAGAAGCCCTCCGTGATCGAATCCCCCTCTGGCAAGGTGCCGGAAAAGGCCCCAAGATGGGATCTCATGGGAACAGAAGGTTACGGCGGTGGAAAAGTATTTTGGTGCACGCTTCTAGTCGTTTGGGAATATTTGGGAATTTATAGCAAAAGAAATGGGGTTGGAGGAGTCCTGTGGGGCCCACAAGCCAGGGAGGACCCCCCTAAGGCGCGGCCTCAGGGATTGTGGAGTCCTCGGGACTCTTCTGCCCCCCTCTCCAAGTCTGTTGGGTGTCTTCTGGTCCAAGAAAAATCATCGCAAAACTTTTATTCTGTTTGGACTCCGTTTGATATTCCTTTTCTGTAAAACTCAAAAACAAGGAAAAAACAGAAACTAGCACTGGGCTCTAGGTTAATAACTTAGTCCCGAAAATAATATAAAATAGCATATAAATGCATATAAAACATCCAAAACAGATAACATAATAGCATGGAACATAAAAATTATAGATACGTTGGAGACGTATCACTGGTCAAACACATCGGCCATTTAGAGGGAATAAAACGTAATTCTCAGATGGATGGAGAAGCTTGAGGAGATTTACTATGTCGCCGGGATTGTAGTAAGATAGGCCATCAATGAATTTCCTCTTTGCGAAGTCCATGGATTCGCCCTTATATATGCCAGCTATGGCTACGCTGAAGGCCGCATAACTGTTGAAGCCTCTCCGGATTGACCGGGTGGCATCGTCAGTCCTGTTATACATGCACAACAGATGCTGGCGTAGCCAAAGAGGCTGGACTCCTCGGTCGATGGCCGTTGATATCACATCTATAATACTGAGGCTTATATTTGTCAGACATCTCTCAAATAGGAGTGTCCAACAAGGATTCAAGACTTATAATAAAAAGCAAAACAAGCAAAGACTCATATCATACAAGGCGCTCCAAGCAAAACTCATAATATGTCACGAATAAAAATATAGTTCCGAGTAAAATACCGATGGTCATTAGAAGAAAGAGGGGATGCCACTCGGGCATCCCCAAGCTTAGTTGCTTGCTTCTCTTTGGATAATAGCTTGGGATGCCATGGGCATCCCCAAGCTTAGGCTCTTCTTACTCCTTATTCCTTCATCCATCGTAATCTCACCCAAAACTTGAAAACTTCAATCACAAAAAACTCAACAAAACGTTCATGAGATCCGTTAGTATAAGAAAGCAAATCACTACTAGAAGTATTGTTGCAAACCCATTCATATTTTATTTTTGCATTATATCTACTGTATTCCAACTTTTCTATGGCAAAAACTCTCCAAAGAAAACCACAGAATCATCAAACAAGCACACAACGCAAAGGAAACAGAATCTGTCAAAAACAGAACAGTCTGTAGCAATCTGGATATTTCGAACACTTCTCTAACTCCAAAAATACTGAAACATTAGAACCGTGTGAAAAATTTGTATATAAACCTTCTGCAAAAATAATTAGTATTTTATCACGCTCCTGTTAAAAATGAGAATTATTTTCGTGAGCGCAAAAGTTTCTGTTTTTCAGCAAGATCACATCAACTATCACCCAACATGATCCTAAAGGCTTTGCTTGGCGCAAACACTAATTAAAACACAAAAAACACAATCATAACACTAACATAATTGTGCAAACACTCAATAACAGAAAGAAAAAAGGCAAAAATAAATTTTATTCATTGGGTTGCCTCCCAACAAGCGCTATCGTTTTATGCCCTTAGCTAGGCATAAAGCAAGGATCTACGTTTTGTTATCCTTCTCCTTAATTTCCTTTGAGGTATTTTTGTCATGAGGTTTTGCAAAAACAACATAAAATATATTATCCATGGAAACCTTAGCACTATCAAGTTGCTTATCATCATAACCTCTTTGATGTCCGGCAACAATCCAAGAATAATGTTGATTAACATTATTAAAAACTTGTTGGATTATATCTAGAATAGGGACTTACTTTTTAAGATTGTCATCAAAAATTCGATTATCCCCAAGAAAATGTCTTAACGCATAATCACTATTATAAATAATTTCATCTATCACCGGTTTTTCACGATTCATACCATAAAAATCAAAGATTTCCCTAGCTTCCCATATTATATAGTCAAATTCATTCATAAGAAAAAGAGTAGCCAACTTTTTAGCCTTGGGGTTTTTTATAACGGGTAGCTCAAAAAACTATCTTTGCAAGGTAGGATGAGTGCGGATAAATTTATTTTCAAGTTTCAGAACTAGTGCTGAAATAGCTTCCGCATAAGATTTAGTCCTCTTAAGTATAGGAACATCATCAAGACTTAACTTTCCCACACAATTTAAAAATTCTTGGATATGTTCTTTTCCTATAATATTCCCTTGCCCCAAAACAAAAGTTTTAGCATCCAGATTGCCAGATCATCCAATTTTAGGAGTTAAGCCATTATCTATTTCTGCCATACCAAAATCACTCATGATTGCAAGCAAGAAGATAGATCTGATGATGAAACGGCGAACGAAAAAAGATGGCGAATAAAACGGCAATTTTTTGTAAAGTGGGGGAGAGGAAAACGAGATGTAAATGACAAGTAATAATGTAAATTGCAAGGAGATGAGATTTGTGATTAGGAACCTGGTAGATGTTGATGATGTCTCCCTGGCAACGGTGCCAGAAGTTCCTTTTGATGTCTGCTTGAACTACGTCAGTATTTCCACAAAGAGGAAGGGATGATGCAGCACGGCGAAGGTAGGTATTTACCTCATTGATGAGACCAAGGTTATCGAACCAGTAGGAGAACCATGCAACACTACGTGAACGGCACCTGCACACAAATAACAAATACTCGCAACCCGACGTATTAAAGGGGTTATCAATCCCTTTCGAGCAACAGCGCCAGAAATTGGCAAATAGACGTGATAAAAATATGATAGATTGGATGAATAGATCTCGCGGGAACGCGGGAAAAATAAATAAGAATAAATTGCAGCAAGGTATTTCTTGTATTTTTGGTTTAATGGAACTGAATATAAAAGCAAATAAAAATAGATCACAAAGGCAAATATGATAAAGAAGAGACCCGTGGGCCGTAGATTTCACTAGTGGCTTCTCTTGAGAAAAATAGCAAACGGTGGGTAAACGAATTAATGTTGGGAAATTGATATAAATTCAAATAATCATGAAGATATCCAGGAAATGATCATTATATAGGCATCACATCCAAGATTAGTAGACCGACTCCTGCCTGCATCTACTACTATTACTCCACACATCGACAGCTATCCAGCATGCATCTAGTGTATTAAGTTCATGGAGAAATGGAGTAATGCAATAAGAACGGTGACATGATGTAGACAAGATCTATTTATGTAGAAATAGACCCCATCTTGTTATCCTTAATAGCAATGATACATACGCGTCAGTTCCCCTTCTGTCACTAGGATCAAGCACCGTAAGATCGAATCCATTACAAAGCACCTCTTCCTATTGCAAGATAAATAGATCAAGTTGGCCAAAGAAAACCCGAATATCAGAGAAGAAATATGACGCTGTAAGCAATCATGCATATAAGAGATCAAAGAAGACTCAAATAACTTTCGTGGATAAAAAGATAGATCTGACCATAAACTTAAAGTTCATCGGATCCCAACAAACACATCGCAAAAAGAGTTACATCATATGGATCTCCAAGAGACCATTGTATTGAGAATCAAAAGAGAGGGAGAAAGCCATCTAGTTAGAAACTACGGACCCAAAGGTCTACAAAAGACTACTCACGCACCATCGGAGAGGCGCCAATGGACATGATGAACCCCTCTGTGATGGTGTCTAGATTGGATCTGGTGGTTCTGGAACTTGCGGCGGCTGGAATTGATTTTCGTCGACTCCCCTAGGGTTTCTGGAATATTGGGTATTTATAGAGCAAAGGGGCGGTGTGGGAGGCCACCAAGGTGGGCACCACCCACCAGGGCGCGCCTGGGCCTCTAGGTGCGCCCTGGTGTCTTGTGCTCACCTTGGGCTCCCTCTTCAGTACTTCTTTAGCCCACTGGATGTCTTCTGGTCCAAAAATCCACAAAAAGTTTCGCTGCGTTTAGCCTCCGTTTGATATCGATTTCCTGCGATGTAAGAAACATGCAGAAAACAGCAACTGGCACTGGGCATTATGTCAATAGGTTACTACCAAAAATGATATAAAATGACTATAAAATGATTGTAAAACATCCAAGAATGATAATATAAGAGCATGGAACAATCAAAAATTATAGATACTTGGAGACGTATCAGCATCCCCAAGCTTAATTCATGCTCATCCTCGAGTAGGTAAATGATAAAATAGAATTTTTGATGTGGAATGCTGCCTAAGATGTTCATCCCATATTCTTTTCTTTATAGCATGGACATTTGGACTTTTATATGGTTCAAAGCAATAGTCTAGTTTTGACATGAGGACTTAAGTAATCAAGCATATCAACATGCAACCATGTGTTTCAAAATATCAATGCTAAATAAGTTATCCCTGGCCCATTATGCTCAATCATTGATCCATTCATGGAACACACTCGTATATTAGCTACACCCAATGCTCAAGTACAATAATAGTGCCCCTTAGTTGGTGCTTTATAAGAGGAGATGGAGACTCAAATAAAAATAAAAATTGCATAAAGTAAAAGAAAGGCGCTTCACAGAGGGGAGTAGGGATTTCTAGAGGTGCCAGAGCTCAAAGCGAAAAAGATAGAGATAATAACATTTTGGGAGGCATGCTTTTCCTGTCAACGAGAATGACCGAGTAGTTCCCAATACTTTCCATGCTAGATATATCATAGGAGGTTCCCAAACATAAACTAAAGTTTATTCCTTTTTTCAACCATACTTTCACTTTCCATGGCTAGCCGTATCCACGGGTGCCTTCCATACCAACACTTTCCAAGGAATTTATTATTTGACAACATAAAGTTACATTTTTCATTTCGGGACTGGGCATCCCTAATACCTTTGCCTTACTCTCGTGAAATGACAAGTGATCAAACACTCATCGTGAGAATAACATATCTAGCATGGAAATATATTAGCCACCCCCTACCGTTTCATGAGCAGTACGAGCACACAAAAGAGAAATTTATTTTGAAAATTAGAGATGGCACATACAAATTTTCTTAGAACGGCACGGAAATGCTGCATATAGGTAGGTATGGTGGACTCATGTGGCAAAACTGGTTTAAAGGATTTTGGATGCACAAGTAGTGATCATACTTAGTGCAAATGAAGGCTAGCGAAAAGATTGAGAAGCGACCAACCAAGAAACAAAAAATCTCATAAGCGAGCATTAAGAATAATTAACACCGAATAATGCACCACAAGTAGGATATAATTTAATTTCATTGCATAATTATTGACTTTCGTGCTTGCATAGGGAATCACAAACCTTAGCACCAATATTCTTACTAAAGCATAATTACTCATCAACATGACTCACATATCACATCATCATACTCAAAACTATTACAAGGAATCAAGTTTATTTAGTCCAATGATCTTTATGAAAGTTTTTATTATATCCTTCTTCGATATCTATCACTTTGGGACTAATTTTCATGTGTTGCTTTTGATAAGCTCAAACAAATATAAGTGAAGATCATGAGCATAATATTTCTTTCTCTCAAAATAATTTAAGTGAAGCAAGAGAGAATTTCTTAAAAAAATTACTAACTCTCAAATAAATCTAAGTGAAGCATGAGAGCATTTTTTCAAAAATAACAAAGCACACCATGCTCAACAAGATATAAGTGAAGTACTGGAGCAATTCCATAGCTCATAAAGATTTAAGTGAAGCATAGAGAACAATTCTAACAAGTCATAGCATAATTTTGGCTCTCTCAAATAGGCGTGTCCATCAAGGATACAAGACTTAAAATAAAAAGAAAAACAATCAAAGACTCATATCATACAAGATGCTCCAAGCAAAACTCATAGCATGTGATGAATAGAAATATAGTTCCGAGTAGAATACGGATGGTCGTTAGAAGAAAGAGGGGATGCCACTCGGGCATCCCCAAGCTTAGTTGCTTGATTCTCTTTGGATAATAGATTGGGATGCCATGGGCATCCCCAAGCTTAGGATCTTCTTACTCCTTATTCCTTCATACATCGTAATCTCACCCAGAACTTGAAAACTTCAATCACACAAAACTCAACAAAACCTTCGTGAGATCCGTTAGTATAAAAAAGCAAATCACTACTATAAGTACTGTTGCAAAACCATTAGTATTTTATTTTTGCATTATATCTACTGTATTACAACTTTTCTATGGCAAAAACTCTTCAAATAAAACCATAAAATCATCAAAACAAGCACACAACGCAAAGAAAACAGAATCTGTCAAAAACAGAACAGTTTGTAGCAATCTGGATATTTCGAATACTTCTGTAACTCCAAAAATTCTGAAAATTAGGACCACATGAACAATTTGTGTATTAATCTTCTGCAAAACTAATTGGTATTTTATCACGCTCCTGTTAAAAATGAGAATTATTTTTGTGAGCGCAAAAGTTTCTGTTTTTCAGCAAGATCAAGTCAACTATCACCCAACATGATCCTAAAGGCTTTGCTTGGCACAAACACTAATTGAAGCACAAAAACACAATCATAACACTAACATAATTGTGCATGAAGGAAATATGCCCTAGAGGCAATAATAAAGTTATTATCTATTTCTTTATATCATGATAAATGTTTATTATTCATGCTAGAATTGTATTAACCAGAAACATGATACATGTGTGAGTACATAGACAAATAGATTGTCACTAGTATGACTCTACTTGACTAGCTCATTGATCAAAGATGGTTATGTTTCCTAACCATAGACATGAGTTGTCATTTGATAAATGGGATCACATCATTAGGAGAATGATGTGATTGACTTGACCCATTTGGTCAGCTTAGCACTTGATCATTTTAGTTTACTGCTATTGCTTTATTCATGACTTGTACATGTTCCTATGACTATGAGATTATGTAACTCCCGATTACCGGAGGAACACTTTGTGTGCTACCAAACGTCACAACGTAACTGGGTGATTATAAAGGTGCTCTACAGGTGTCTCTGATGGTACTTGTTGAGTTGACATAGATCAAGATTAGGATTTGTCACTCTGATTGTCGGAGAGGTATCTCTGGGCCCACTCAGTAATGCACATCACTATAAGCCTTGCAAGCATTGCAACTAATGAGTTAGTTGCAGGATGATGTATTACAGAATGAGTAAAGAGACTTGCTGGTAATGAGATTGAACTAGGTATTGAGATACCGACGATCGAATCTCGGGCAAGTAACATACCGATGACAAGGGAACACCGTATGTTGTTATGTGGTTTGACCGATAAAGATCTTCGTAGAATATGTGGGAGTCAATATGAACATCCAGGTTCCACTATTGGTTATTGACCGGAGACGTGTCTCGGTCATGTCTACATAGTTCTCGAACCCGTAGGGTCCGCATGCTTAAAGTTCGGTGATGATCGGTATTATGAGTTTTTGTGTTTTGATGTACCGAAGGTAGTTTGGAGTCCTGGATATGATCACAAACATGACGAGGAGTCTCGAAATGGTCAAGACGTAAAGATCGATATATTGGACGACTATATTCGGACACCGAAAGTGTTCCGGGTGATTTCGGAGAAAACCGGAGTGCCGGAGGGTTACCGGAACCCCCCGGAGAAATAATGGGCCTTATGGGCCTTAGTGGAGAGAGAGAGGGCTGGCCTAGGGCAGGTCACGCGCCCCTCCCCCTCTGGTCCGAATTGGACTAGGAGAGGGGGGCGGCGCCCCCTTTCCTTCTTCCTCCCCCTTCCTTTCCCCCTCCTAGTAGGAGTAGGAAAGAGGGGAGTCCTACTCCTACTAGGAGGAGGACTCCTCCTCCTGGCGTGCCATAGAGGGCCGGCCGGCCTCCCCCCCGTGCTCCTTTATATACAGGGGCAGGGGGCACTCTCTAGACACACAAGTTGATCATTGATCCCTTAGCCGTGTGCGGTGCCCCCCTCCACCATAATCCACCTCGATCATATCATAGCGGTGCTTAGGCGAAGCCCTGCGTCGGTAGAAACATCATCACCGTCAACGCGCCGTCGTGCTGATGGAACTCTCCCGTGAAGCTCTGCTAGATCGGAGTTCATGGGACGTCATCGAGCTGAACGTGTGCTGAACTCAGAGGTGCCATGCATTCGGTACTTGGACCGGTCGGATCATGAAGATGTTCGACTACATTAACCGCGTTCTCATAACGCTTCCGCTTACGGTCTACGAGGGTACATGGACGATACTCTTCCCTCTTGTTGCTATGCATCACCATGATCTTGCGTGTGCATAGGAATTTTTTTGAAATTACTACGTTCCGCAACAGTGGCATCCGAGCCTGGTTTATGCGTAGATGTTATATGCACGAGTGGAACACAAGTGAGTTGTGGGCGATACAAGTCATACTGCTTACCAGCATGTCATACTTTGGTTCGGCGGTATTGTTGGATGAAGCGGCCCGGACTGACATTACGCGTACGCTTATGCGAGACTGGTTCTACCAACGTGCTTTGCACACAGGTGGCTGGCAGATGTCAGTTTCTCCAACTTTAGTTGAACCGAGTGTGGCTACGCCCGGTCCTTGAGAAGGTTAAAACATCACTAACTTGACAAACGATCGTTGTGGTTTTGATGCGTAGGTAAGAACGGTTCTTGCTCAGCCCTTAGTAGCCACGTAAAACTTGCAACAACAAAGTAGATGACGTCTAACTTGTTTTTTCAGGGCATGTTGTGATGTGATATGGTCAAGACATGATGCTATATTTTGTTGTATGAGATGATCATGTTTTGTAACCGAGTTATCGGCAACTGGCAGGAGCCATATGGTTGTCGCTTTATTGTATGCAATGCCATCACCCTGTAATTGCTTTACATTATCACTAAGCGGTAGCGATAGTCGTAGAAGCAATAGTTGGAGAGACAAAAATGATGCTACGATGGAGATAAAGGTGTCGCGCCGGTGACAATGGTGATCATGACGGTGCTTCGGAGATGGAGATCACAAGCACAAGACAATGATGGCCATATCATATCACTTATATTGATTGCATGTGACACTACAAAAAAAATACACTTTCGTGATGATACATGTTTGTCATAGTAGGTCACATTTTCTGTCATGCATGTACATCCATGACGATTTTATGACAGAATCAAGATAGTGATACCTGTGCTATCGTAGAAGTGTTCCATGACATTACCAAAATTATCATCACGGAAGTGTCCACTTCCATGATGATAAATCCTGCGTCATAGAAGTGCTTTCGTCAAGGGTGACCGACACGTGGCATCCACAGTAACGGAACACCGTTAAGCTATCGGGTCGGGTTTTGGATCCGATAACCCATTAATAGCCCCGACCAATGGGGATTTTCCACGTGTAAAATCATCATTGGCTGGAGGAAACACGTGTCAGCTCATCATTGGGACAGATGTCATCCACTCATTGGATAGAAGGCGCCTATGATACATCGACACGTGGCACGGCCCAATAGAGGCCCATTCCTGTGAAAAGGCCGCCCCGTTTGACTTGGTCAAAAGGTGGCGGACTGGCCCATGTAAAGCCTGTTAACGACATGCTCGCATATAGCCCATTTACAGCCCGCTAACCCAAGGCCCGTTACGCCCTATCCGAATTAGGCCCAGTAGCGTCATCTGGGCCACCCAATATGATTCCAACCCGTTTTCACTTCTGGCCCATGTATGGCCCATGACGTCTTTCGGCCCATACGAGGCTCTATGTAACTGGCCCGTGGTGAAACTTGCCCGTAATGAACAGTGTATCACTCTACACCCATTAACGTCCCATGGTGAAACTGGCCCGTAATGAATAGTGTATCACTTTATACCCATTAACAGCCCGTTATTCCGTTGGGCCGTTTCCAGCCCATGTTATCTTTCCGCCTTCTCAGAGCCCATTTATTCTTGGGCTCATTTCCAGCATTCGTTTACTTACGACCCGTTACTGTCATTTTCTGCTTGTGGGACAAATTCATCCACTGGTTACAGTCGGCCCATTTTTGGTCCTTTAATACGTTGGGCCGTTTTCATAGCGTCATCAAATACGGCCTATTAACGATGGCCCATTATGGTCGGCCCATGAACGGATGATTCCAACTCTAGCCCGTTTACGACCATAATGCATCCTGTTATTGGCCCATGTTTGGCCAATCGATCATACTGCCCGTATAAGGCCCATTGATGATACGACCCATACAAGGCCCACTGTTTCTACGGCCCGTAGAAGGCCCACTGTTTCAACGGCCCGTAGGAGGCCCAATGTCACTACAGTAAATATTAGCCCATGGTTATTGTGGCCTAGTTTTAAAAAATAGGTTATTGCAGCCACTAGTAAACCGTGGAAAAAGAACTACAATGACTACAAGCAAACAAATAAACAAGACAACAAGGAAATAAATAAGAAAGCAACTTACGCTAGGCTATCACGGCTATCACACATATTACATCCACTAGGCATCAAAGTTCGCCACCAGTGCAAATAAACGCGCCGACAAAAGAATATACAAAATTGAGAGCACTTCAGAAGGCACTAGGCCTGGCCAGGTCGGGCCCCCCCAAACAGCTGAAGAAGCTGAGTAGACCTTAGTTGTGTCAACGATAGATGCATCAACACTAGATTTAAGGCATGATGGTGCGCACGGCAGTCCTCTGACATCTTCATTGCATCTTTGACTTCAAGTCAGAGCTGAGCTGAAGCAAGCCTTTCCGCTTTAAGTTGAGACTGAAGAAGTCGAACTGATTGAGGCAGCGACCGCACAGAGGTTGTCTCACACCTGCTGGTGAGTTGCTTCAACTCACCGTCTTCATCAAGACAGGACCTTGGGGTCATCTCGTTGTCCTCAAGATGGTTTGGCTCACTATCTTCCCTAAAGTTCTGCCTGGCGTAAGAGATACGAGTCTGAAAGAGAAACAAGGAGACACGTAACATGTTTCACAATTATATAAGCAAATAAATGGATCTGTTCTGCATAAGGAACATGTTTTTACAACTACAATTTGAAACTGGTAGTTGTTGCAAACATCCAATCAGATGTAAACAGCAAAGCAAACAGCAGTGGAGGAAATGATGCCTATCCAAATCTATACTAGAACAAAGTTTCAAGGCTTCAGAAGGATGAACTTACATTACATGTTAACACGGGCTGGACAAAGCCCTTCTCCATGTTGATGGAAGGATAATTCAATAAATTCCCCAAAGAAAATTCTTTATAAGCGTTGCCATTATTCTACATTTTGCAAAGAGTAAATATAGATCAAATAATATTGGAAGAAACAGAGGATAATGAAGCTCAGGTGCAGACTGATGATACATAATCAAATAGCAATTAATTAATTACAGCGTTACAAGGCAAAAGTGTAGCGACCCGACCCGAATGGGTCAAGTCTCTGTGCTTAAGTGTCATCCCTGGATCGGTATGCTGACACACACAGTACTCGAGGATTTATAACAGAGGTAAATCACATGTAAAAGTAAAGTAAATACTATTACCTCAAATCCAAAATAGCGGAAGTAACAAGGTTGTGGATTCCCATCAACACCAACGGCAAAGTTGAGTATAGAAATCGTAACCCCAACGTATCACTTACTCGTCGTAAGATAATCCTGCAACATGAGACGTTGCAGCCACAGAGGGTCAGTACATTGAATGTACTGGCAAATTCACACCATAGAGAATGATGAATAAAGGCTATCACTACATGCATATTTGGCTGGTGGAAAAGCACTATGGTTATAAGGTTTTTGCGAAAAGCCAATTTTTCCCTACTACAAAGGAATACATTTTAATTAACTATCATGGTGGTTGTTGAACATTGAGAATGGTTGACAGCATTCTCAATCCCAATTAAGCATCATCATTAAAACCCAACAATATTCATTTAAAGTAACATGATGAGACCAACAGGATAATCCAGGTACTAGATACTCAAAATGTCCATAACCGGGGACACGGCTAATCATGATTAGTTTATACACTCTGCAGAGGTTTGCGCACTTTTCCCCACAAGACTCGATCTCCTCCGTTGGATTTCTCGCACTACATGGTGTTTGAGAAACGGATGACCGAGACATAGTCTTTCAAAAGCATTTGCACCTTACGATGGGTAGACCGTACTACCTACAACCCCTACATCTACTAGTCTACCACTGTAAGATTTCACACGACTTAGTCAACTATGCTAGAGCCCATAATAGCTTGTGGCTGCACACGGAAGTTTCTAGTATGAATAGTCTCATGATCCCTTTGAGCCTCGGTGGCGGTCCAAAAGAAAACAGGCAAGTCCTGGATTACCCAGGTGCCTAGACAGGCAATCCTAGAATAACCACGTGCCTCAATCCACCCAGATGTGTGTTTAAGTTGCCACCTTAAGTAAACCATTAATTAACAATCTCACATCTGTCATGGATACTCTCAAAACCCAATCCACGTCTACGAGCATAGCATGGCCATGTAAGCATAACGTAAAAGTAACTCCCAAGGTTTGAATGCAGGGCAATAGGTTCCTACCTCATAAACTACTTCCCAATACCCCAATTTAATTAGATCCTAATCATGCAATGTTTGAGGTTTGATGTAATGCAACAAAAACTGGGTATGAAAGAGGTATGATCAAGGTGTGAACTTGCCTGCAATGTTGATGAAGATGATTCGCACTCATAACTCTTAATAGTTCTACTCGTCACACTCCGGTCAATCTATCATAAGCAAGCAATAGTAACCACACATGAGCAATCACTCAAAAGATCAGAAAGAACAAAGAAGACGATTCGGAAAACAACAAAACTAAACAAATAACTCTTGCAACATAGAACAATTTCTAACAGTACCAAAATTATGTGAATTTGGCCTTATTAGAATGTTTAGGTCAAGAGCTTCGATTTGCAAAAAGAATCAACTCAAACGGAGCTACAAAACTCAAGTTATGAACAAACAATGTTTGAATTCAAATCTGATCTAATTCAAATTTTAAACTTTTCAAAAACATGTTTGAGTTGGATTAATGGATAGAGGGGATCATAACGAAGATGTGAGCGTTGGTTTCGTTGGATTTGGACTAACGAGTAAAAAGTTACGGTGTTTTGAAGATCAGGGGCTATTCTGCAAATAAAATCATCACAGATAGGTCCCTGGCCGAAAATAAAAAGAAAAAGGAAAAATCTAAATAATGAACGTTCACTAACTAGTTCTAAACAGAGAACGTTCTCTAAATAGATCTAACAAAAAAAACCAAACCGGTTTTTAAAAACGAAAGCCGAAGTAAACCTAAACCTAAAGGAAAACCGGCGAACCGGGGCGGTTTTATACCGGTTCGGGGCGGTTCTTTGGTGAAAAACCGGAGACTCTCCGGCGAGGTTGCGGACTTCAGCGAGTCCGGCGAGCTCCGGCGTCGGCGGATCTGGCGCGGCAGCGAGGCGGCGTGGGCGGAGGCTACGCGGGCAGCGGCGGTGCGGCGCGGCGAGGCGCAGCTGCGGCATCGCGGCAGAGGCGGCAAAGCAGCAGCAGCTAGCGGCGGCGGCGGCGATGTGCGTCGGTGGCGCGGGCAGCCAGCAGCAGCGGGAGGCAGCGGTTGCGGGGAGAGAAGAGAGAGAGAGAGGAGGCCCGGGGCTTTAAAGGGGGTCAGGGAAGGCGAGGGCGGCTTGGGCGAGGGGCGATGGATGCAGGGCGGCGCCGGACTCCAGGGAGAGTCCCGGTCGGGGACGACGGGGAAGGCGGCGCGGAGCTGGGCCGGCCCAGTTGGGAATTTTTTTAAAACATTTCCAGACAAATAAAATAATAAAACAAATTAAAAGAAAATATTATATAGGCATATAATATATCAAAATTTTCAGAAAAAGATTCTCTACGACATGAACATTTTTGTAAAATCAAATAAAATCCACACAAATTCAGATAAATCAAAGAGTGCTACCGGTCTATTAAAATCCAACAAAAATCATTTTTAAAATACCAAAATGATTTCAAATTAATTTTTCTCCAATTTTCTATTGTAGGGAATCATGTTACCCTAATTTCCATATATTTTATTTTTGGAGAAAAATAATTTGAAAAAAACTCAAATAACTCCAAATTGAAAATAAATTCAAAAGAACTTTGAATTTAATTCTTTGAAACTCCCAAGTCATATTTCATATAATTTGAAGAAGTCATTTTATCTTCTCTCGTGAAAATCATTGAGTTGCATAAAGTTTTAGAATTGGAAATATTCTCCCAATGAAATTCAGATATTTTCAACACCCCTTGTCATTTAATAAATGGAAGAAGTCATGTCATCTTCTCTCCAGGGTTTCGTGGTGAAAAGAATTTGAATTCATGGAGATCATAAAATGCAAAAATGAAAGTTTGGGAAAGTCCTTTTATTCCCTCTCATTTAACTTTCAAAAGTTTCAAATTCACTCACTTTCAGTCAATCAATCAAACAATCCATCCAATCTATCTATTTATTATAACATTCCAAAATTTAGAATTTTGGGATGTTACAAAAAGGGAGAGAGGTACTGACAAGAGCAATGCAGAGCCCATTATTGTTTTGAGATCGTATGATCCTTTGAGCAAGGAGATTCATCTGAAATTAGTTTTCATACAAGAGAGAAGGTAAGGCACAAGCAGAAATTTAGGAGTTCAAATTTTGAATTGATATCATAGATAGTACCTGACGCTGGGCTCCCAGCAGTTCTAATAGGGGTTTGGCCACTGGAGTAGGGGTAAAGTGTGGTACAATTGGGCCTGTGTTTTCTGTGGCTGCCGATCTATCAGATTTAACAGGTATCACTACCTTTTCCAAATACCTAGTTTGTACTCCTTGAGGATCTGCACTCACCCTCTACGTTTTGGACATCTATTACGAAAGAACAACATTTGACTAGAAAAACATAGTGTGACGACACATGGAATAGGTATAGAAAATGGATAGGTATGGCATATACTCATATATGATGCTTAAACTAAGCAGATGGTGTAACAAAGTAGAAGTAATGCAAGAGGTCAGATGCAAAATATGTGCGACCAATACAACTTTGCAAAGTTAGAGCAAGCACCTTGATGGGTGAATAAGATAGGCCATCCTCCACCATGCCAAGTTTGTTAGCCAGTGGATCATTCCGCAATATTCCTCTCGTGCGCCCATTCTCATATTCATTTTGATAATGTTCAATATCTGACATGCATGAAAACATAAAAACAAGTGAGATTCTCTTTGTAATGCATAAGTGATTCTAATCCAATACTGCCTCCCTGTAAACCCCTTTGTACTATCTCTGAAATTCTTTTAAAAGATGCCATGCATGCTGTAATTTGTTGTGTGCATTAATATAATGTGGCCTACTACTCAAAATATGAGAGCTCCAGAAGTGATGACACTTCGCAGATGATAGATTCAACATATAGTAAAGAAGAACAAGTCGACCTGACCTGACAGATTCAAAATATACTAAGGGAGAACAACTCGACCTGACCAGTCGACCGCAAGAGAAGAGTATCATCTTAAAGAAGAGCAGAAGAGCAAGCAGATTGAAGATATTACAAGTCTTTCAATATAATGTCGGTTGGCCACCCATGATGAACCAGAGCGCACAGAGAAATACTATTCTTTCCGGTCTCTCCATATGTGACTCACATGCATTTCGAAACTAAATTAGGAACATTTAGCTAACCAGTTAAACATCTCTCAGTTTTACTAATATCAGCAATAATATCAGATATGAATTTGTACAACTAAGCTTGTTTAGCTCGATGGGTGGAGCAGTGCTATTACGACCCGAACCACGTAGGCTGATTGTGGTCATCATAAAATGGAGAAAACATAAGCTTGATGAGTACAGTGTTGACCGTGGCAGTGGGATAGCAGATCTAAAGCTGCAAACCACGCAAAGGGTAGTTAGCAACCGATGTTTTCTTTGAAATAACAACTAAGATTTGGTATGGACAAGAAAGTACGGTCAACAAGTCACAAAGAAATGCAATTATGTTGTCTCTCTATATATCGCACATTCATTTGGAAACTCAAGTGGGACCTTTAGCTAACCAATTAAATGTGCCGGTTAACTAATATCAGTATCATATCACAATTATATTTGAACAACTAAGCTTTTGAATTCTGAGTGTTGTGTTGTTTAGCTTGAAGGGTGGAGTAATGCTAGTACGACAGAAAGCACCTACGCAGATCATAGCAGAGTAGACAAAAGGGGAAAACCCTAAGCATCAAGAGAAAAATCAGGAAAGTGGAACTAGCTGGACCAGTGGGTGGCGCACATGCTTTTCAAAACGAATATAGGAACATTAGGTGACCAATTAAACATTCTCTGTTTTAGTGATATGAGCATCATATCAGATTCGTATTTCAACACATAAGCTTTGGGTTGAGGTCTTGAGGAGTAGTGCTAGCACGACACGAAGCACCTACGATGATGGTAGTGAATATAAAGGTGGGAACCATAAGCTTTACGAGTATAGTGCCCGTGCCATGGCGGATCTGAAGGTGCAAACCGGACAATGCTACTTCGCAACCAATGTTTGCTTTCAACTAGCCACTACGATTTGGCACGGACAAGAAAAGTACAGTAAACAAATTACGATCTATTTTCCGGGTGAGATCAATAACTTAAGCACATATGGAAGAGTACCACTTCTCTTGCGACGCCGTGTAGGCTTATGCTGATACGTTGAGGGTGCTGCGGGTGCGATGGCTGCCAGCGGCGGGGAAGAAGACTTTAGACGGCAGACGGCCGGGTCAGAGGATATATCCTGTTGACGTGGACGAGGCGGTCGTAGGAGCGGCAACGACAAGGTGGACAACGGCACCGATGAAGCGAGAGGAGGCGATGAAAGGATCCTGGTCCAGCGTCATGGATGAGAGACGCCCATCTCTTGCAGTGGACGACGGGGTAGGGGTAGCGGCTCCGGCAAGGTGGAGGATGGGGTGGCAGAGGGAGGAGGTTGGCCGCAGTGCGGAGGTTGTCGTGCCACCGACGGTGTATGAATGGGGAAATGGAGGGGAGGGGGATCTCAAACTTTGGGACATGCTTCTCTGAAATGGGGGAAAGTTACGAACTTATCCCCCGTTTAAAATTTCGGACATCGCGTCGGTTGGGGATAGGATGGTAATCTCGCATCTCCGAAATATTTGCGGGTAACTATTTTGGGCGAGAAGAGGGTGTTTTGCCGCCCATGGTTGGCGCCCACGGTGTATGAACGGGGCTGACAGGTAGGGCAGTTATGTCACGTCTGATGGAAGTTACACATCTGCCCCTATTTAAAATATTAGCCTACATCGATTTTGGACGAGGAGAGTTTGTTTTGCCGCCCACCGTGTATGAATGGGGAAATGGAGGAAGAGGCACATGTCTTTCAGACGAGCTTGAATCAAATGTGTTTTGCCGCCCACGTTTGGCGCCCACCGTGTCTGAATGGGCTCAGAGGCCGTCGTGTCACGTCTGATTGAAGTTACTAGTCTACCCCTATCGACAGCAGTGTAAATCCGGTCGATAAGGATGTCAAGTGTCAGGGGTAGACAGTAATTTCCATCTCGCAAACACTTGCTTCGGGAAGCCCACAAATTATAGTAGGTGTTTAGCCGCTTTGTTCAAAACTTGGGAGAATTAGCATTCACGTTTGCCCTGGGACTTGGCAAACTAAATTCAAATTCAATTTGTATTCGATTACAAATATCCACAGATAATTATATGTTTTTTATTTATTTCTTCAAAACCACAACAAAGATTTATTCCACCTTTATATATGATTATGATTTAGAAATGCCGTGATCTTCGAATTTAGTAGGTTGGATACACTCTGAGTCAAACAGTTATTTCATCCAATACAATATGCTCACACGAAAAACAGTTCACCTTATGTCAATCATACAAGTACTGAGGATTACCTCGCCTAAAAAATTCGGATCATTACAACACATGGACAACATAGGGGGTCTTGCAACATAATCCATTCAGAGACATGACACAATATGCAAGTACAATAATCTAATGACAATTTCAACTGGTATCTAAAGAAGAACCGGGATTACCTTGGGCTTTAGATAGCAGAAACAGCAGGACGTCCTCCGTCTTCAAATGCAACATTCTTACTTCCTCCAATTCTTGGGTTGCTTGCATAATGCGTGCCGCTAATTCCGTAATTTCCTGCCTCAAGATAAAGATTACCTCATTCATGGCAGCCACACCATCTCTTTCTGCCTCTAGTAGAGCCTCAAGCACTATAATATCTGTGCTCAGACTGCTCTCCGGCGGTGTTGCCTCTGAACTGCTACCATCTGGTAACATGGATGGCGCACTGCTTCCACAAATAGATTCTGGGGTTGTACATTGTGTCCTAGTGTGAACGGTATCCTAAAAGGTTTCCGCTGGACATCAGTAAGAGATAGTTATCGTATGATCCATGCAGTAAGCTTACGTGGTAAACGACGAACGAATTATTGCCGAGCATGGCAAACTATATTTAAATGGTTCGAAGCAGCATCAGCCAAAAAGAAATTAAAATGGTAAGATGAAACTAGGGATGTAAGTGGCAAATAAACGACATCCGCCAGTCCCATCTAGTTAGTTTTTGCTACCTCCCTAGTTCATTTTCCCCAAAAAACAAAAACTCTTTTGAACTATCATACCACTAGTGGGCTTTAATCAGGATTAAACGGGACCCAGTTGACATCCCTAGTTGAAAGGGAGTGTACAACCACTATATTTAAGTTGCCAAGGCATCTAAGCAGTTGAAATAATCTGAGAAAGCACTTAACAGTGCGGCCTCATATAAACAACGAAGACAGTCTTGTGATGAAGTTGAGAGGAGAAGTTAAGGACTCAAATGAAATAGGCATGCATTTCTTTACGATAGTACATCAGGCACTGCTGACATATTGGCCAACTCAGGTATAGCGTAACAACAAATAAGCATTCGAATCAAGCAATACAGCAAAGCAGACAACTGAACTATTTGTAATTCGGTAGGATTACACGTTGAGGGCACAAGCCAAGAAAGCATCCCACTCGCATTACATTTCACATGTACTAAAACACACTGGCTTACCATATGTTGCTGTGAAGCCCAGCTGCTATTGCAATGTTCTTTGAAGATATCGTCAGCATCTCGTGGTTGCAAATCTAGTTGTTGTAGTTTATTCTGCACCATCTATTTAGGTAAAATTAATTTTAATCGCATGCACTGGTCCGAATTGATCATCAATGGTTCATCTAAACTAATGAAAGAAGGGTGTGTGCATACACAACAATATATCTGCTTCCCTCTATTTTTATGCTTGTTCGAGGTGCCAGCCCCAAAAGAACAAATATTTTGCTTGATGGGGTTGGCAGCTCCATAATTAATAGAAGCATCAAATTAGTCATGCAACTTGGGAAGATCAAGAACACACAAACAAGTAATGAACAGAGGCTCGAAGCAGTGATGTAATAGCTAGCATCAGAAAATGTAGGGCAGAACGAACAAAAAGCAGCGGAACCACATGCTAGTTTGCTGATGTGTAATTAAGCATAGAGAACATTAAGCAGTCTGATGGAACCAACAAGTGGCATCAAAACAAAACCAAAGCATATTAACTATATGTGCACTGGTATGTAATTTAGCACATGTAACATGTTCACTGCCAGAAGTATGGCCCTACAGGTGCAAGCAGAATAACGCGTCTCATGAAAAACTGAATGATGCCCTGAAGAAATTCAAAGGTGCGGTGCTTATGCTAGGAAAGTGAATGTAGGCGCCGGCCGTTGGATAATAGTACCTGATTCTCAGCGGTGTATGAGTATCGTTGTCATACTTGATAGCTAAGGATCGTCGATGGTGCTCGTGTTGTGGTTGAGTTTGGGCCGGCTGTCGCCGTCGCTGAAGCGGCTCCGGTGCTACGGTTCCGGCGCTTGTCGACATACAAGAAAGCTCATCTGTGGTAAGTGAACAGTTGCACGATAAAGAGAAAAACCGAAGGAGTACAAATCGAAATAACCTGATGAGGCTACGGCATCAGTAAAGTAGGGCCGGTGGATTTGAATATGGCGTCCGTGGAGCGGGTCCGGTGCAGTGGACGAAGGCTTCGGCAGGCGCGTTGTACAGTGCTTTCGGTGAGGCGGATCTGTTGCGGCAGACGAGGGCTTGTATGAAGGGCCAGCGAAGGGGCGGACGAGGGAGTCAGTGAAGGGCCTACGCTGTGGTGGACGAGGGTGCCGGTTAAGCAGATCCGGTGCGGTGGACCATGATGGCGGTCAAGGAGATCTGGCGCGGTGGACAAGCCAGTCGCTGAAGCGGCTCCGGTGAAGTGGTGAGTTGGCAGTTGGGGGTTCCAAGGTGCGGAAGGTAGATCCGGCGGGGTGTGAGGTCCACCGCTGCGGCGGAGGACTAGATTCGGCGGCTTGCCATGGTTGGGGGGGTCGGGGAGGGGAAGGGGAGGGGCTCTAGGGAAGAATGTTGGGGGCAAAGAGGGGAAAATAATGGAGTTACCAAAGCAACCCTTTTCCATTCATGTGGCAGGGGTAAAACAGGAATATCGCAGGATAAACTTTCGGGCGCGTGATATTTCGATGTGAGCGGGAAGTTTGAAAGCTTTTGGCGCCTAAAATTATAAGTATTCTGCTCTCGTACGGCCGACTATGATATCATGGCCGACAATTTTTTTGTTTTGCACGCAAAAAATGTGCAAGTTTTGAAAATCAATGTCTCCAACTCGAAACTTAGATTGTCCATTCAGTTCAAATATGGATCATTGAGCTACTACAAGAAAATACCATCATACGGTCCAATTCACATGAAATTCCAAATGTGTTTATCCTAAATATGATGACAAAAGCAAAAATGTGTATGTGTATGAATAAAGTGGATGATTATAAAGTTTGAACATGCCCGTATGTGTATATCTCTAGGTTTGATATATGAATTTGAAATCACGAAATCCCGGCTTAAAAAATGTACCTCCATTTAAATGAATTACAAAAGCTAATGATGGAGTCGAATTCCAAAATTCCAATATTAGGTTTCTAATTCTGGTACATCAAGGTATATCACGCATGTTCAAAAGTATCGTTATCTCATAGTACAAACTGTGAAACAAATTGATCAACCATGAGTGCACAATATCTCAATTACGCTAAAGTCCCTCAAATATAGACACCTCACTCTTTATCTTAAGTCAACCCCCCACCACCACACACACACACACATAGAGAAGTCGTTCTCTCCCCCAAACACCAACACACGAGCACATTAACACCCCTTTCTCTTGTAAAGTCCGGACCCCAACATAGGTCTCTATCACTTTGTCTCTCGGGCATGCACACATCTCTTCCCTCACTCTCTAGGTCTCCCACTATCTCTCTTACCCAAGCAAACGCACTATGTAGAGTGTATATTTCCCATACACACAAAACGTCGCCCCCAAACGTCTATCTCCCTAGTTATGTGGTTCTCACGTACTCACCTCACACACCACCCCCACTGCAAACAAGCACACTTTGTCTCCTTGTGCACCACTCTCCTTTTTCTATCTCTCCCACATGCAGACCCGCCCCAGCTCCTTCCCTGTATACATATATGTCGTGACTCTTTGCATAGCTCCCTAATGTGTAATCGTTCTCGATTTCGCACATTGTTCTCTACACCATCTATTCTAGATCTCTCATGAAGTCCCTATCACACACACGATGACTCGCTTCCCTTGCCCCTCCGTTCATAGGCCAATTTCGGACAACATCAACATTGTCTCCTATCTATACGCCATTTATGGACACAAACGACCCCTCTCGCCCCCTCTCTTCCTCTCTCTCTCTCCGTCGCTAGCTCTCTCTTTCTCTCGCTCTCACACCCCTCTCCCACACACACACTCGATGTCTCTTCCAAATAGTCTGCTCCCCCCGCCCGCACCCGTGCTATCTCGCTAATACAAATGTCACACCATTCCCCCTTCCCTTATACTAGGTTTACATCATCAATGGTCTCTCTACTCCACATACATTCTCTCTCCCTCTCACACACAAATGCGTGCACAAACACACACAGACACGCACAAACACCCATTTATCTGGATCCTCATCTCTCCTCATGTCCGCATGTGTATCTCACACACTCACTCTCTAATTATGTATATGTGTCTCCACGTTACACAACACAAAGCCCCATGTACATGTCTCTCTCTATCCTCCACACACATAGACACAAAGAATCTGTTATCATTGCCTCAGTCTCTAACATATCACACACGCACACTGTCTCTCTCTCTCTCGCAAACACGCTCAACAAGGGTTTCCCCGTGAATAACTTACTGTCTATTCATCAACAGTCGTGGCAGTATGGTGAACACGAGACATGAAAAAGAATAAATCTACACGTGCTTAGACCACCTAGTATGACTACTAGGACTAGAGCAAGCCAAAAAGCACGCCGCCGTCACCCCCTCCTTGTCGGCGATGGGAAAATCTTTGTTTTACACAGTCGAGAAGTCATTGTGCTAAGGCCCCACATGCCGAGTCGTTGAATAGAATGTAGATGCTAGTTTACGGAAGAAAGTATCGATAATACGTTTGTATCTCCATACTTATATTTCTTCTCTTATAAAAAACTGAGTTGGTGATGATGGTACATGTGCCATCTTGCAATATAGACCGTCCGATCTATATCTGACGGATGGAAATTAAAATAAAAGATACCCGCACCCCTCTCCACATTTGCAGACAAGGCCTTCCCTCGTTCATCCTTATCTCCAACAAACCTCATTGTTGAACAATTAAGAAAGGAAGCCTCTGGAACAAATTGGCCTGGTGGCCGCTGCCGGCGTCGTCAATCCCCATGCCTCCGCTCAGTCCGACCACCAACCACCACCACACCCCACTCCTCTTCACCTTATCTCATATTTCTCGAGATATCATTAGTTTTTACACATGGGATTACTCCCGCAAGGGTCAATCACAACAAGTGTTTTGTAAAAAAATGCATCTTGATGTTTCGTGCAATGCACAGATCTTGCTAGTACTCCTACACAAGACTAAGTTGGTGATGCTGGTGTGTCTGCCATCCGTCGTTTCTGACCATTAGATCTACATCTAACGATTGTGAGGTAAGTTGTTGCCTTTTCTCACCAACATCCCACTTATCTACCAATTTGCAGAAAAACCCATAATTAGAATCTTAAAACCAACCACTTCCCTCCCTGACCTCACCAAAACAGCCCAAGGAATGTATTCTAATTGAAACATAATATATCTCTAGTGACATATGTATATAAAAATTAGAGTGTTTTGTACCAAGTTTGTGAATAAGTATTATTCTAATTATGATTCGTTGCAACGGACATGAACATTGCTAGTATTTCCAACCATGCATTTTTTTCCTAGTATTCCATAGTTTCGAGTTTTCCATCAAGATATTAGTCACTCATGATTTATATTTACTTTCAATCATGTACACATATGCACTATGTAACTAGCCTTGCTTATTGGCTTCCAAAGCTTAACTTTCACTCCTACTTACAATATGTAGAGCATTTAACAAAAAACTACCACTTTCAACCAGCCCTAGGAAGAATCTGTTATACAAAAAATAGCAAAAACATACCAAAAATTTCTTAATCCATGCCAAAAACTACCTAGTACTCCTACCGATTAGGTTCGTTTAAACCCATTTATGACAGGGTTGGCCCACACGTCCGTGCTGACGAGGCAGCTTAAACCAACACATTTTGTTTGACCGTTGACACGAGGGACCCACATATGACCTTCTATCCTGTTATTCCCCCTCAAATCATTATTTTTCCTGAACATTACTTCAAACAGTACTGATGCGTGTTCGTCGGTGGCGCCGGTGATGAGCGAGTTGGCCGCCGCTCCGCCGGACGGGCCGGACGCCGCGCTGGCCTCCGCACGGGTTGGCAGGCTGGCCCGAGCATGACTCACGATCGAGCAAGCCGTCGCGCTAGCCTTCACTCGAGCCAGATGGCTGGCCTTAGCGCGACGCGCGTGAGCAAGCCGCCGCGCTGCCGTGCCAATCTAGCTAGCAAACCTTGCAGACAAGCAGCTGAACAGAGCTATCTTGGCTAGCTAGTGGTCGCGAGCGCCGGACGGAGCTGACATCCGGGCTGCCGCAACATGGGCTCCGCACCGCCGGCGGTTTTGACCTCGCCTTCTGCCAGCGGCGGTAGCTGCGTCCCATGGCCAAGGATGACTAGGTGGATGGGCTGGAGGTAGGAGGTCACTCTAGGATTTTTGTTGGTAAGAGCATGTACAATGGTTGATAAGGTAGTATTATCTTAAGTCTACCACGTATGCAAGTGGTAGTAGTTTCTTGGCATTTTAGTGGTTTCTTGCATTATTAGAGCAAGTACAATAGAGCCGAGTCAGTGGGTTATAAGTAATAAACTAGTATATTTCTGCTTAGTTGGAGGAAAGAGAAGAGGAGAGAGAAGGTAAGTGGGCTCTTCTTGAAGAGCCAGCTCTAGCACGTGCTCCTGGGCACTTTGTGAGAATGAGAAGTGGGCCACATAATAAAAAAGTAGTACACTCTTTTGATCTACGTATTATTGTACATGTTGGCTATAAGATGGGCTGTAGATGACATGGCAATGGCTTATAGCCAGCGGCAGATGATAGGGGTTTCTTGTAAGGAACAATGTACGCACTACTAGCGACAAAAGGCGATTCTAGGTTGCGTTGTACTCCAATGAGTACTACTAGTGGTCTCGGGAGTGTATACCTCGTTTTGTGGGTTCGATCCCGGCCGAACACACGGCGGCCTTTTTTTAAAAAATAGTACTACTACACTTCGCTGTGAGCCAATATTTTACATGGGTAGTTTGAGTTTTGAAGTCAAATGGACGTGCGGCCCCACAATCTGGGTGCACTAGACAGCCTAGCCACGTGAACGGGTTTTCCTTCCCAGCATCCCGTGGCTCGCGTGCTCGCCCTAGCCGCACCTCGCTTGCAGCTTCCTCATCAGCTAGTAGCATATTTAAACTAGCGCCTCCCAATTAAGCCCGAGGAGCCGGAAAAGCCTGGCGAGGCATTGGGAACTATGCAATATGGCTCTGTACGTAAAGTGCTCTACTCCCTCCATCTAGGTGTGTAAGTCACCTTACGAAAACCAAATAATCACAAAACACTTAGGCACCATACACTAACTCCCTTCTCGTTTTTTTGTTTTATGGCATATCAACCAATAAGATATGTGGGCTGTGCATGCTTTCAATGACTTGAGACTACCAAACATAACATGCAGTGGTTAGTTCATTGCATGCAATGCTATTAATTAGCAAAAAGACATTAAATTTTCTTGTTTTCCACTCCGCCTTGGTCGCGATGCACAACGTAAGATGACTTACACACCTAGACGGAGGAAGTACTACTACTCTATAGCTTGTGGCGTTGCACGCATGGACTTCACTCCATTATCGGCTCTACTATAAAAGAAATTCCTCTTGACGTGTTTTTTTAAAACGGAGGCAAAAGCTTTGCTTCATCTCATTCATAAAGAAGGAACTACTAACAAAGTTCGACGAGATCCATTACACCTCCACAAATGGAAGCGAAAAGCCTAGTCTCGCTGTATCAAATAACTCAAATGTTCTGCCCCCGCAGTAACCGTCGCTGATAAATAGGCTGCTAGTGTGTGCATGAGAGGAGCAGCTGAGTAGGCTAGCTACGTGAGAGGAGCGGCTGAGTAGGCCAGCTACGTGAGAGGAGCGACTGAATAGAGCACCGAGAGTACCCACTAGGCCACTACACAGGTGTACTTCCCCTGCATTGATAGTACAACGATGGTTCTAGAGAAAAGTAGTACCCTCCACTTCCAACTGTAGCTCCTTGGCTCTGAGATTCAAGAGTTCAAAACTGGTGCACTATACTAGACTAGACTAGAAGTACAGTACATCGCACTACTAGTTGAGAAAAGTAGTACTAGTACTACTACAGTATGAGTACATACTCCTCCGTCACATAATGTAAGACGTTTTTTGACACTAGTTGGCATGTACAAAAAATGGCAAAAATATACCCAAAATTTCTTAATCCACGCCAAAAACTACTACCTAGTGCCAAAAATTTCTTACTAGTGCTATTATTTACAGTATAATGCGATCCCATAATGTTCCATAATCCCTTTCTTTCAAAAAAATCTCTTCTGGAGAGAAGATTGCTATCTCCACACGAGCTTCTCATAGGCCAGCGCCACCGCATGCAGTCATGTGAGAGAGAGGGAGACATCCATGCAGCATGTAGAGAGAGGAGAACGCGGGCGGACAGCCAATGGGCTGCATGGGGCATTTATAGCTGCTAGCTCCTCCCATCCATGCGACAGGGGTATTTCTGTCCAGAAAGCATGCAGCGAGCCCCTGCCTTGGTATCCGGGTCTGCTCTTATGCGCAGAGTAAAAAGAATCAGAGGGAGTAGTAGTAGTAAATAATAGCCTCACCCCTTCGCTGAGGAACGATCTACAGTTGGAAGGGACGTGGCCCTGCGGTTACTACGCTCTTATCTCCTCCTCGCCAGTTCCCCTCCCCCCGAAGAGAAGGCAGTTCATCGCTGCTCCCATGGATTCGCCAGGTGGTTATCCTCCTCGTCGGGGTTGGGAGACCTTGGACGACGATCCTATGGGAGAAATCGCACGCCGCTCCGACGTCCTCACCGCCGCAAGACTCGGTGCTTCCTGCACTAACTTTTTCAAGACACTGCTTAAACATGCCATGCTTGTTGGTCTTCCATGCGTCCTCGAGGAGAAGATTCTTCTATTGGACAATCCTTCAAACAGTCCACCGCTCCCTTGCCATGGTTGCACGTTGACTCCGCTAGAGTTGCCGACATTGAGAGGTAGTCAGATTTTGTCCGATGAGCAGGTCAGTAATGGAGTTTGATCATGTAGTACTTAGTTATTCCATTTCCATCCCATAATTTATCCGCTGCCCACCGTCTTATATATAGGTCTGGGTCGGTGCCAACGAAGATTGGCTTGCATACCTCCGGCCGGATACCACCATCATTTTTCACAACATCCACAGCAGTGCGGCCATTCCGGTAGACCCCTTCTCCACTATTGGGATCAGCCTTCCGGACTGGCTGGGCTTGAATACGTATGATGATGCCTACATGAGATTGAAGAAGATAGCAATTGCGGACCCGCCAACAAAGCGACGCGGCTACGACGATTACTATTTCATCGCGGTGTTCGACATAAGGATTGCCATCAATGCAAGAGGCAGTAACGGCAGAGGCTGGCGCATGTTGGCCACGGCAGATTTGTACCCCTACACGTTCGAAGACGCCGTGCGCCATCTAGGCCGCATCTTCGCGGTGACAAGCCAGGGGACTTGTTTCATATGGTTGCCAACCTACGGTATGGGAGATTACAAACGGAATGCACAAACCATCATTTGCATCCCTAACGGTACTCCATTATTTTGCAGGGACCAGTCATCCCCCGATCAAAATAAGATCGCCGATCCTGGATGTGCATTTGCATCCGCAATTCGGTCTAACCTGGAACCTTGTAGCTGACTTTGGCATATTGGGATCAACTATCTTAGCAGTCGTTACCCATGGTACCACTGATGTGCAACATGGTCACACAATCTACCACGATCAGACCGTCACCATCTACCCAGGTATTCCATTTTTTAACCCTCTCTCCTTCTCTTTCATTGTTGTACTAGTAGTATACTTTGTAGTACTAGTAGGAGTACTTTTTACCTTGGAGGACGCGTATAGCTAGCTAGGCCCTTGAAGACTTGAACCCACTAGCTGCCACAATTTTTGTTTTTCCATGTCTTACTATCTCATCTATGTAGCCAAGAGTGGCTATATATAATAAGCCAGTTATTTTACTTCCTCTATACCGGAGTAGTACTATTTGCTGCACAGTATTACTGACCGCCATATTTGAGCACACCATTATTATGCATGGACCTTGACTATGTACGTCACCATGTGTCCAGATCTGGGATGCCGCGTGTACCAGATGAACGGTGCCGAGTTCGACCCCCGTGTTGCTATGTGGGTGTCAAGGAACACTCTTGGAGAGTACTCGCTTTTCATCGGGGACATCTATCCCATTGTGAAGCGGATGCCACCTTCCGTGCACGACACGGAAGGCCTGCCGTTCATGAAGCATGGTTGTGTCTTCAGTGCGCACCGCCGGATGAACGACATGCTGGGACACGCTATCCCTGATTTATGCCGCTTCAGCTTGGATGAGTCTCCATCGTGTGTGTAACACCCCGGATGTAACTTACCCAATATGTATTCCAACTCTTGCCGTTTCCGGCGTTAAGTTATTTTATTTTCTCAGGTTCGGGTCTTTGTCTCCGTGTGTTGTTATCGTTGTCATGCATCTCATATCATGTCATCATGTGCATTGCATTTGCATACGTGTGCATCTCATGCATTCGAGCATTTTCCCTGTTGTCCGTTTTGCATTCTGGCGCTTCGTTCTCCTCCGGCGGTCATTTCCACCTTTTTTTCGTGTGTAGATATTAAACATTTCCGGATTGGACCAAGACTTGCCAAGCGGCCATGGTTTACTACCGGTAGACCGCCTGTCAAGTTTCGTATCATTTGGACTTCGTTTGATACTCCAACGGTTAACCGAGGGACCGAAAAGGCCTCGTGTGTGTTGCAGCCCAACACCCCTCCAAGTTGGCCCAAAACCCACCAAAACCTTCTCCATCATCTAGAGCGTTCGATCACGATCGCGTGGCCGAAAACCGCACCTCATTTGGACTCTCCTAGCTCCCTCTATGCCTATTTAAAGAACCCCCTCCGAAATTCTCTTTCTCCTCCCCCGAAACCCTAGATCCATTTCATCCGCTGCCGCCGGACAAAAACGGCCACCGACGGACATGTCCGGCTAGCCCCGCCGCCGCCACGTGTCGCCCGTGGGTTGGCCGCGCTGCCGCCCCACTCCCCCGTCGCCGCCGGCCCGGGAGGCTCAGGAGGGGCCCCTGAGGCCCATTGCCGCCCGCCGCCGCCCGGGATCTTCTCCCTCGGCTCCGGCCGCGTCGCCGACGCGCCCCGCGCCGGCGCGAGCTCGTCCCGCTGCCCGCCGGTGCCCGCGCCTCGCCCCGCCGCCCGCCGGTGCCCGCACCCGCCGCCGCCTCGCCGTCCTCCTCACTCAGGCAAGCGCTCCGGCCCCTCACCGCCCGGATCCGGCGTGCCGGAAAGTTCCTCGATGATTCTGGCGAAGTTCCGGCGAACCTCGTTTCACGTGAAGCCCGGACTTGGATCTGAGATTTAAATCTCGTTGACTTTCTCCCGAAACCCTAGTTCATATTGCCATATTCATCGTGCCGTAACTTTTCATCCCTAGCTCCGTTTTGGGCATATAGCATATCAAAATGTTTGTCTCAAAGAGCACATCTTTTCATCTCATTGCATCATTTTCATTTGAGTTCATCTTGATGCCCGAAATGCTGTTAGAAGAGTGCTACTTGAGTTAATTGTCAGATCTGCTGCTCCATTTAGATATTTGTCATTTTTGCCATGATTATTGTGTGCATGATATGCCCATGAGTTCTACATATGTTTTGTTAAGGGTTTTGCCATATTTCCAGAGGTGCAACCCATGTATTTTTTTGATGTGTGTGGTGACTAGTACAAGCTTGTAAAGTGAGGCACTTGGTAATGCTGATTTCAGGGACTTAGCATTTCCACTAAGTCCTTGATCTGTTTTTCTCATGTTGCCATATGTTCATGTTGTTTCCTAGTGATGCGTGCCTCTTTTGAGGATGATCAGTAAGGATGTTTTGTTAATCTTGTATTGCTCTATCCATCCATGTCTTTGTTTGCATTTATGGGGCACCCTAGCTTGAGTCAATCGAGCTCTACTTTTGCTACTTCGTGAATCTGGGCAGATTGTCTACTTGTTAGCGATTTTGCCGATGATGTTGTAGTTGATCCGTGCATGCTATGTTATTGTTCTTTCCATGTATAGCTTGAATTTTGTGTATTGTTGATGGATTTATGCTTATTTTGTCATGACTTGCTCTGTGGTGAGTGCATCGAGCTCGTAAACATGCCTACTTGATATCTGTTTTCAGCATGCTCCAGTTTTCACCAAGTCTGTGATCTGATTATGTTTTTGCCATGTTCACATGCTTGCAAATGTATTTTCTGGGTAGAGCCGGGAGACGAGTTTGCTAACGAGGAGCCCGTTGAGTTTGCTTTCGAGGATCCAGTCAACTCTAACAACTTTGCAAGCAAGATTATCATACCCTCGAAATCACTACTATCTTTGCTTTGCTAGATGCTCACTCTTTTGCTATGCCAATGCTACGATGCCTACCACTTGCTTTCAAGCCTCCCAAATTGCCATGTCAAACCTCTAACCCACCATGTCCTAGCAAACCGTTGATTGGCTATGTTACCGCTTTGCTCAGCCCCTCTTATAGCGTTGCTAGTTGCAGGTGAAGATTGGAGACCGTTCCTTGTTGGAACATTATTTACTTGTTGGGATATCATTATATTATCTTGTTATCTTAATGCATCTATATACTTGGTAAAGGGTGGAAGGCTCGGCCTCTCGCCTAGTGTTTTGTTCCACTCTTGCCGCCCTAGTTTTCGTCATATCGGTGTTATGTTCCCGGATTTTGCGTTCCTTACGCGGTTGGGTTATTATGGGAACCCCTTGATAGTTCGCCTTGATTAAAGCTTTTCCAGCAATGCCCAACCTTGGTTTTACCATTTGCCACCTAGCCTCTTTTTCCCTTGGGTTTCCGGAGCCCGAGGGTCATCTTATTTTAAACCCCCCCGGGCCAGTGCTCCTCTGAGTGTTGGTCCAACTCGTCAGCCGCCGGTGGCTACCAGGGGCAACTCTGGGCTGGCCTACCGGAAGTTTAGACAATCTGAGTGTGCCCTGAGAACGAGATATGTGCAGCTCCTATCAGAATTTATTGGCACATTCGGGCGGTGTTGCTGGATTTGTTTTAACATGTCGAAGTGTCTTGAAGAACCAGGATACCGAGTCTGATCGGAACGTCTCGGGAGGAGGTCTATTCCTTCGTTGACCGTGAGAGCTTGTCATGGGCTAAGTTGGGACTCCCCTGCAGGGATTTGAACTTTCGAAAGCCGTGCCCGCGGTTCTGGGCAGATGGGAATTTGTTAATGTCCGGTTGTAGATAACTTGAACCTTAACTTAATTAAAATGAATCAACAGTGTGAGTTACCGTGATGGCCTCTTCTCGGCGGAGTCCGGGAAGTGGACACGGTGTTGGAGTAATGCTTGCGCAGGTTGCCCTCTAGTTTCTCGCTCGCGCTTTGCCTCCTCTTCTCGCTCTCTTTTGCGAACAGGATAGCCACCATATTTTCTAGTCGCTTGCTGCAGCTCCACATATTTACCTTGCCTTACCTATAAGCTTAAATAGTCTTGATCGCGAGGGTGCGAGATTGCTGAGTCCCTGTGGCTCACAGATTACTTCCAAACCAGATGCAGGGCCTAATGATTCCGCTCCAGGTGACACGCTTGTGCTCAAGTGGGAGTTCGACGAGGACTCTCAATGATACTACGTGTCTTTCCCTGATGATCAGTAGTGGTGCCCAGTTGGGGGTGATCGGGACCGTGTCGCATGTTGGGTATCTTTTATTTTGGCGCCGTAGTCGGGCCATGAGTGTTTTAATGATGTAATGTTATTTATGTACTTGATTGATGTGGCGAGTGTAAGCCAACTATGTTATCTCCCCTTTTATTATCTATATATTACATGGGATGTTGTGAAGATTGCCTAACTTGCGACATATGCCTTCAATGCGATTTTGTCTCTAAGTCGTGCCTCGACACGTGGGAGCTATAGTCGCATCGAGGGTGTTACAGTGTGGAACCGGACTAGAAAGATGCGACAATGATTCCCGTTGCCCACCGCTATGGATCGTGCCATCCATGAAGAACACCTGGGACTGGAACCTGGAGGAGGACATGTAGCCCATCTATAACGTGTAAGTGGAGTACGGTAATTGTGAACGGTAGTGCTGTGAATATATGTAGACTAGTCGTGCACAAATTTATCACATGAATTGGAGATGAACTTGTGTGGCATACTGGCATTTGTCCTTTATAATTTATTACTAGTAAATACGTTATGTGTACGTGCAACTTGTGTAGTTGTTGCACGGGCTCCAACATGCTCTTTGAGAAAAAAAGGTGGCACAGCTTTGGATATACGTGATGTGGCGGTATCATACAGTAGCATTGTTTGGTATAGTTGTAGTACACTCCTACTAGGACGACAAGTCCTATAAAACCTTGTGTTTGGCTCTTTGCCTCTTCAGGAGGTTCAACAGTTCATACTCGTTTGAACCTTGCACTTGGCTCTTCGCCTCTTCGGAAGGTCCAACAATGATGATACTACATTACAATATGCTTCTGGCAATCTGACACTGATTGAACTGCTGCACGTCCACCACGAGGGCGAGGGCGAGGGAGAGGGAGAGGGAGAGGGCGATGTAGTCAAAACCCTCTCCTCGTCCTGCGAACCACCGCGCGCGTGGGCGAGGGAGAGGCATAGTAAGAAAGCTTCTCCTCGTTCGGCGAGTTGACGGGACACATCAAAGCAGTACTAGTACTAGTAGTAGTAGTCCATACTGCGTCCTTTCCGATTAACATGGCTTAATTTGAAACGAGAAAATACACTGGCGGTCAACGTATGTAACAATACGCTCTTTACGGTCACTATATATAGTTTTGCGGCGATTATATGATCACTAGCTCATCATAGAGCACTGTATTGCACCCTATAGACTGGCCACATAGTCGACGTGGCACTTCGTTGACTGGTTAAATTGTCACCTGGTTTCTGGGTCCCGCCTGTCAGTTGGCAGAGCAAAGAAATCAGTTAAACAAAACTTTACGCAGGCGTGACACAAGTCCAACCCTTGCGCGCAAGCCGCCGTGGCTGTGTATGTGAGTGCATGCACGTGTCCTCCCTCGGTCTTCCAACAAAGAGTGTACATCGGCTATAAAACAAAGAGTGTAGTACATGATGTACATCTACACTTCCAATGCATTTAGCCTTTAATCTAAATCGATATTGATTGACTAATGCACCACCTTGTGTTGTAGGTATAGGCTACATGTCTATCCTTAATTACAACATGCAACGGCCTTCATTTAATCTTCTTATCTCAATGGTCGCATGCACACATAAGTCTTCTACTTTTGGGCGTTAATTATGCCCTGGTCAATGTGTAAATCTCTAAATGTACAGTCTTTCACGGACGTAGGGAGTAGGTTGAGCACTTAAGCGTGAGTGTGTGTGTTGCGTTCGTGTGTTGTGTGCCACATGGGTGCGTGAGTGTTGCATGCGTCCATGTGTACGTGTGAGTGTTGCATGTTGCATGCATGCATGGGGCTTACTCCCTCCCATTGACATGTTCATATTTCAAGCTTCCTCTGTTCCCTCCATATGGTGATACTCCCTCTGTTCCCAAATAGTACGGAGTAAAAGCCTCCCTCTGTTCCCAAATACAGAGTATTTGTCTTTCTACAGATTTCAACAAGTGACTAGGTACGGAGCAAAATGAGTGAAGTGAGCGTAGAGGCATAGGGATACTGTAGAAACGAAGTCCTCGCGATCCATTATTCCCCATCTCGGTCAGAGAGAACTATTCAACTAGTCTTCGCAGTGAAGTGACAATACACGCTGCAGCAGATGGGACACGTAATTAATAAGCTGAACCAGCGTGTTGGTGTTACTAAATCAGCCTTACCCAGTACTGCCATCTCTTCTTCTTCCTCCTCTCTTCTTCTTCCTCCTCTCTTCCCCATCGCTGGCCGCACACCATTTACCCCCACTCACTGCTCGTCCGCCCGCGCCATCTTCATTGGTAGATCGCGTGTACCATATCCCCCCGCTCACTGCTCGGCCACACGAGGAGAAGCTTCTTCGCTCGCCCGCCCGAATCCACTTCCCCACTGGCTCGCAGGCACCGAAAACCCCAATGGCAGAACCGACTGACACGCATAGCTGCGATTAGAATTCCCTCCCCGATGTTCTCTTGGAGTAGATCTGTAGTCGTATGGACCTACTCAGCACCGTCCGTCTGGCCACATGCTCGGTGTCTTTGTACCATCTACTCGTCTGCAACTGGCCGGCTCTTTTCAAGACACCCTGCTTGCTGATGCCCGACCCTCGCAGGTGGCCCAGACACCGACTTGGCGATCCTACGGAGGTTGCCGTGGTGCCCCTCGACATGCTACCACCACCCGTCCACCTGTCCTTCAGGCGCGGCCACTACTGGGCGGGCATGAAGGCCAACTGGATCATCCTCATCCACCACACCGGTAGTCCATGGCGTCTCGTGGATATCTACACCCAGCGAGAGATCACCCTTCCATCGTTGGATACAGCCGCCATCGAGCCTCGCGGCCCGCCGGACACTCCTACCTACTACACACGAGACGCGTCAAGCTTTTGGCTCGACATCTATTTGCAGAAAGTTGTAATCTGCGAAGTGCCCACACCATCAGAAGACTACATGGATTACAAGCTCATTGCCTTGTTCAACATGGGATTAGTCTATCTGGAATCCGGTCGCCATACATGGTTATGGCTCATCATCAATCCTGTTGAGGCAACATTTCTGTCTGATGCTATAGTGCATGATGGCATCGTTTATGCGGTCGACGCACAGATTGGCTGCCTATACTGGTGGAATCTATCATCGTGTAATTGTTTTATCTCATCTCATCTTTACCTTATGAATACGACTGCATGTTCATTTGTTACAAATTTAGAATGCATAGCATGTCTATAACCACATCATTGCTATATGTTCCTCTCATTTCCTAGATTTTTATGACCACACATGTTATTGTTACAGTTGATATGAGAACAATTGGCATCTAATGATTGTTAGAATACATATTATGAGCATAACATCATGATTAATATATGTTACTCTCATTTACAATATTTTTATAACAACGCATGTTATTGCTTAGAGTTGATATGAGAACAGTAGTAATAAGTGCTACGGTAGAATATGAGTAGGCGCTGTCATAGTTGTTTTACTATCATTGTTACATGATGTTTGAACCATGACATATTGCTAGAATATGAAAGCCATTGGCTTATTTTTTTAACTTGGGGTATAATTATGACCACGGCATTGCAATTCTCTGTCTATGATATGTGTCACTGTTATAATAATCTTAATTCCACACATACTCTGAACATGATTGTTCATTTTTGTCCTTTTGGTCTCCAATTTGAATTGTTGCAGCAGAAGCAAATGCGTTGGCCTTCATGATTCCAGGACCTGGAATCATACCAGCCGATGGGTGGTGGTTTATCGCTCGTTCAGCTGACGGCGGTCATTTGATGCTCATTCGCACGTACCAAATTGACCAAAGCATTACATCAAACCACATGAAGTACAATGCATGGGGCGTCTGTGACATTGATGGCTATGGCTGCTTCGTGTTCGAGAAAGATCCCAGCTCCGTTGGGCCGGGCGTATTCAATTGGAGGCGAGTTTACTGCCTCGGCAACCACTCCTTGTTCCTCGGGCTCAATTATCTGATCATCCAACCAATCATCGATCATATCACCGGCGATGATTACTGTGCTATGCAACTTCCATTCGCGAGGGGGGGCTGTGTTTACACATCATACCATGGGTTTCATGAATCATCATATCCAGAGATTCGTCGACACAACTTGTTGCCAGATAATCTTCAGTGTGTGAAAGGCATCAAGCTTCCATGCGATGGATGGCTTTTGCAAACCCGACATGCGGCGATGTGGTTCATGCCAACAGAAAATATGCACAACTTGATTCTTGCTGATATCTAGACTGAGCCATGTATTCTGCTGCTCTACCACGACCCTCTTTTGTTGGATATTATGTATTGTTGTTAGTTTGAAGCACTCCTCTGGCTTGAAGGATAGATACCTTCCTGGGATCATGTGCATCCTAACTCACCTGCGTAGGATGTACTGATAATGATGATGGAAATGCTGTGCAGAAGCCATATATATTCTGATCACAAGCCATATATATGCTATGCCGAAGCCATATATATACTGTGCAGAAGCCACATATATATGCTGTGCAGAAGGATATATATTCTACGCAGAAGCCATATATATACATAAACACTATTCTGATCATGGGATCAGAATAATATTCTGATCACAACCTGACCTGCCCCACTAGTAGTACGTTGAACTTCCGCGTGAACTAGGTTGAACTTCCGCCAACATTGCCCAAATGGGGCTTGCGATATACCGTTGGAAAGCTATGGACACCAATATCATGACCCAACTTAAATTTTTGGCAAAATATAAGCGGTTTAATAGCAGTTTTGAAAACCGTTTTTTCTTCGCACAAAAAATGTGAATCGTATTTTTGATCGCATTTCTAAATCGTTTATCGGAATGAGGCATATAATATGGCGTTGGAAAGCTGCTGCAAAACCGCTTCTTCCACATGTTGAAAGTTTTCTCCAATTTCCTATTGTTAAAGAGTAATTTCAAAAAACGTAAAATTTCGTAAACCGAACAGCTGAGTTCGTTTTTTCAATGTCATTTCTAAACGGCTAATCCAATGGAGGCATATGATATGGCGTTGGAAAGATTATGAAAATGCGCTACTTTTTCATCTTGAAAGTTTTTTTTTCTAATTTTGAATGGTTTAAGAGTAATTTAGAAAATGGTCCAAGTTCTACCGAGTTCGTATTTTCGAGCTAATTTTTTAATCGTGCGTCCGAATGCAGCAAATGATATGGCGTTGGAAAGCTTGAACAAATGCGAAACCTTTTGGTATGTATTGTTTCTCCCAATTCTTTACGGTTTTAAGTCAGTTTCGAAAATGGCAAAATACGTATTTTCACCGTAATTTCTACAAACTTTATCGGAATGGGGCAAATAATATACCGCTGAAAAGCTACAGAAAATGCGAAACTTTTTCATGTTGATGGTTTTCTCTGATTTCTAGCCGTTTTCAAGTAATTTCGAAAATGGCGGGATCATGTGTTCTGCCTTTATCGTGAAACAGATTCTTCGAAAATGCACCGCGTGAAGAACCTGAACTTCTCAGCGTGTGTGCTTGAACTTCACTCTGTTTTTCACGGGATTTTTTTGCTCTCAGCTCTCCATCCACTGCTCGTAGCTCTCCATCCACTCACCGGAATTGAGCAAGTGATATACCGATGGAAAGATGCTGTAAACACGCTACATTCCCGTGTTGATCATTTTTTCATACTCGCGATGATTTTAAAAGTTTTTCATCTCAAATTCATTCACTATAGTAGTTAAACTTCGTGCTATTTTCACGTTGAACTTCTGTGATGTATTTTCGTTTTTAATTTTCCCATCCATTTTCGTTAGTGTTCCTCAAATGATATTTCTTTTGTACAAACCTCTCTCACAATATTTTTTAACTTTCTTCGACCGAGGACTTGAATTTACACAAATAATATTCCTGCCGCTTTGAGGTTAATTAGAAAATGGCGAGATCATGATTTCTGCGTTCATTGCGAACGGAAATGCACTGCGTGAAGTAGTAGAACTTCTGGGGCATGTCTGTTTGAACTTCACTTTGTTTTTGACGTGCTGTTTTTTGCACTGCATGAAGTAGTTGAACTTCTGGGGCATGTCTGTTTGAACTTCACTGTGTTTCACTTTATTGTATTTTTCTTATATGAAACACACACCATGTAGTATGTGAACTTCCGGTTGTTATCACGTTCAACTTCTCTCTACTTTGAGAGAGTTATTTTAAAACACAAAAAACAACATATTTTTTATGTTTTTTAGACATCTAAATACACGGTGAGGCTCTCTCACAAGAATTTTTCGAACTTTTCCTCGTCGAGCACTTGAACTTCTAGCAACCATTTTTTCATTTATGAGGTTGTTTTTAAAAGTGCAAAAAATGGTGTTGTGTTTTTTATTTTTTGAACGGGTAAATCCTAGGTTTTAATAAACTACAAACTTCTGTGTTGTTTCAATTTGAACTTCAACTTTTTATATTTTTGAGTAAAGAATTGTATTCGATTTTTATACGGAAAAAATCGAACATAGAAATACGAGGTGAACCTCTCTCGCAAGAATTTTTGAACTTCCCTGTACAGAGCACTTGAACATCTTTCAACAAACCTTTTATGCTTTTATTTTTCTATGTTTTTATTCTCACCTGAAATGCATTCCTTGCAGTACTTGAACTTCTCGTTGTTTTCACTACGAACTTCTGTCGCAATTTTGTGTGGACGTCGAATTACACGCAATTGAAAGTTGGACGCCATTTTCTTGCCATTTTAAAACATGTAATTGGAGGTCGGACGTCCCGCAATATAAAATTCTGAACCGTGCATGGAGGTGCACGTGAACTTCTTACAACAAATCTAAGTTTTTTATATACTTGAAACTTCTCTGTTATTTTAATTTCAACTTCTTAGTTGTATTTTTAGAAAGCGAATATGTTTTTAAATAAGCATCAAACCTTTTTTTGTAAATTGCACTTCATAGTTTTATTTTTCTTAGAAACGGTAATAATTTGAGTTTTCCGTGTACATCGAACTACTCCTTTATTTTAATGTGAACTTCATCATTTTTTTCTTTAGTAACAAGGAAAAATCTGAGTTTTTTTTATAAATATCGAACTTCTCAATTTTTGTAATTTGGACTTCTTGGTTTATTTCTTTTAGTAACGGAAAAATCCTAGGATTTGTAAAAAATATTCAACCAGTTCTTTAATTAAATTTTAACTAGAGTATTTTTATTTAGAAATCATGAATTTTTTATGAATTTTGAACTGCTCTATTTTTAAAATTTGAACTTCTAGTTTTTTTTATTTTTGAACTTCTTATTTTTCATTCTTTAATAATAAGGAAAATATGAATTTTGTATAAACATCGAGCTGCTCCTTTTTTAATTTGGACTTTTTGGGCCTTTTCAATTATTTATTTTAACAAAGAACCACTCATATTTATTTATTTGAGCTTTAGTGAAAACTCAATTCTTGCTTAGACATGTGATTTTTTTGTATCATTGTAGTTTTTCAGTTTTTCAGTAGCAATTGCAAAAGTTTTTAATATCTAGAGAGTTCAAACAGTAGCAATTGCAAAAGTTTTACAGTTTGGTTACATGTGATTTTTTTTGTATCATTGTAGTTTGGAAAAACATAGACACATACAGGCGAGAGAATTATGTGTGCACAAACTAGATATCAATACACAAACTCTCTAGGGAGTAATACAGAACTCTCACGGAAGTGAGACACGAACTATTTTTGTACATAGTCTTTTTTTCTTGTATTACTCCCTAGAGAATACGACGTCTGTCCTTCAGTTAACATACTTTACCTTCCCGAACACAACATTTTGACCTTTGCATAAACAAAAAATTAAAAGTCAATTATTTTTGCACAGTAATACAATATTTTTTCTATATCCATTTTTGGAGATGATATCTTCATTCACTTTTTGCTGTTGACACTGAAGAACACAACAAACAATGAATAGGACGGGAGAGATGGACATCGGGACTTGTGTTCTACCTGAATTTGTAAAGATTTTTGAACTCGTTTGATGTTTCAAACAAACGTCGTTTCCTTTTTTTAAGAGACCGTGCTGCAAAACTATGCCAAAAACAATCACAAAATGCATTCAGTTTTTTTGTTCCGTCACACACATGAACACCTGAAGAGCAAGATTACAAAATACAGAAAATAAATTCCATGCATTTCTTCTTTTTTTCTATTCGGGATTGCACCAAGCAAAGTACATGTGTCTGCTATGAACAAACCACCTCACCATATCAACAAGGTTCATATGAATTTCAGACAGAGATAGGGAGAGATGGAATGGATGGTTGTTGAATTTATATGTGTAGCCGTGAGGAAGTGCAGAGGAGCAGTCCGCGGCGACGGCTGGGCGCAGTCCATGGCGACCACAATGCCCGCAGAGGTCATCCCTAGCCCAGTCCGACCAGGATCTGTTGCTAATTGACCACCCCCACTGCCTGGATATGATGTGAGCGAGCTGAAATTTATGAACACATAATTCTCAAGTGCCCTTGAAAGTTACGAACTCATTTTTGTTCCCTTCATGTATTACTTCCAATTCAGCTCAAAGATATATAATATTACTCTCTACTACAAAAAATCTGAACCAATGCAAGACTGGTATAAGGATAACATTTTTCTACAAATTGATCATTCCATCCATCATTATATAGTTTAACATATGAGTAAGTACTAGAGCATATTTATGTGTACTTATTCTGAATTCATTTTTTTGTGCTATTTACTATAGTCATTTTATGTGTACTTAACAAAATGGTGTAAGTGTTCAGGGTGACAGGAGCCAAGTTGCCAAGGTCACAGCCTCTCTGAAGTAAGTATGTCTGTAGCCAAAATTTACAAGGAAGAAAGCAACTTTCTGAATGTACTAAAAAAATACTCTCTGAACTTTAATCCCCGACCACTTCGAACTTCAGCCTCGTCCAGCACCCTAGAGAGACGCATGCCACACCCAGCCATCGTCGGCCATCGCATGCCCGTTGGGGTGAAGCTGTTGCATGGCGCACTCCATCTGTAGCTTCAATGGCTGGAAAGGAAACTGCGTGGGAGGAAAAGAAGCACCATGAGCTAGCTAAAACAGAGGTGAAGAAGTAGCAACAAATGCAACAGGCGAGAGGCCCAAAGAGCTTTGTGTGGAGGCGGTGTATGGATATGTAGGGGCGACTAGGGCGGGAATGGATGCCAGCCACGCTGGCGAGGAATGAACACGAAGATGATTGGTGCTTCATATGAGGTGCAGACTATCAAGCTCGTCCCCATCTCTCATTTTCTCTCCACACTCTGAACATAAAAAGGTAGAAAAGATGGTTGATGCTCCCTCCAGCTTGGGGAAATTACTACAGAGAAGAAAAACTGAAGATTTTGTTGCTGGTGCTTCATACGAATGAAACCACCTACTCCTTGAATTACTTCATCAGCAGGGGAACACGTCGGACATCAACTGCGTCCGTGCTCATCCTTTTTTTCTATATTTTGGTGACGTTCAACTTTTGCCTGCAGATTTGTAGTAGCCTAGCAGGTCAAGCATTCAACAACCATCTTGCTGAAATAAAATGGGTGAAAAATGACAAAAGGGTGGAAAATCAAATGTACATTGTGGAGGCGATAAACGCTGCAGTAATTTCGCCAAGCTGCAGCTGCGGTACCTCCAGGGGCTGCGTACCTGAACAGCCGGAGGTAGCGGTGATGAACGCCCTTGGTGTTGTGGCTGTGGAGCCCCACTGGGAGGAGGCTGCAAGGCGGCGATGGAGCCTGGGCAGGGCCAACCTACTCAGCGCCGGGGGTGGTTGGTGTGGGCGGGCCGCGGCCGCGGCAGTGCGCAGGCGGCAGCGCTTTGGTGGTGGTGGTCTTTGGCGGCGCGATGGGATCCAGGGCCGGCGGCGGCGGGCGGCGGCACGACGGGATCCAGGTCCGGTGATGGCGGGCAGTGGCACGACGGGATCCAGGGTGGCGCCGGCGTGTGGGGCTTCAAGTGCGTACTTGTTAGTTAAACCTATGTATAAATTGTGACACTAAATATGACTAGTAAGTACTCCGGTACAGTAGCAGTACTAGTATACGCCGGTCAAATTATTCATCATGTCCACCCATTGAATTGACGTGACAACACGCTGCGCGTGAGGTGACACAAGAATCCCAGCGGCGTGTTCGGGTATTCTAGACTTCAGATTTGGAGTACCACTTATCTGTCGAAATCTTTCATCATTCACTTAAAACAGTCGATTGATCATACATTGAGTACCATATAACTGGAATTACCGATGCAAGTCGAAGAAGGATTGGCCGGTGCTGCTGGCTGGCGTCAAGTTCGATCCCACGGATCAAGAGCTGATCGAGCACCTTGAGGCCAAAGTGAGTGCTGACAGCGCGAGATTTCTGTCTCTCATCGATTTGTTCATACCAACCATCGACAGCGAGCACGGCATATGCTACACCCAACCTGAGAAACTTCCAGTTAAGACACCAATCGGCTGTCTACTTGCACAAACATATTCCTTTGTTTATAGCTCTATTTTTCTTTTTAGACGCAGACCTGGTGAAGCAATTACAATTTGACAGTTAATAAAAAGTGAAACAAGTGACTGCAACATGCCAAAGATGTTATGAAAATGCCAACTAGGTACACTAAAACCTGTATTCCACAATACTATAGGTATCACACTGAGTGGCCTAAGGAAGCATTTCTTCCAGCGCAATTCCAGGGCATTCAAAAGGGGCACGTGGACGCGTCGCAAGATACAGTCGGAGTGCGGCATGCACGCGATGTGGCACAAGACCGGCAATACCTTGCTGATGATGGTCAACGGCCGGCAGACGGGCAACAAAAAAGGTTCTGGTGCTGCACACCAACAAGAACTTCGACCAGCAGAGGACCAACTGGGTGATGCACCAGTACCACCTCGGGGACCTGGAGCAAGAGAAGGAGCGGGAGCTGGTCCTCTGCAAGATTTTCTGCTAGACGAACACTAGGGCCAGGAGTAAAAAGATTATAAGTTAGTTTGGTATTGGTAGTTGTACTACCTTGTCATCCGCAAGTTGGTATTGTTGTTAACGATCTTTTGGTATGAACTTGCATTTGCTTCCAACCATCATGCCGAGGGTCGACGTGGATATAAAGCTGAATCATTTGTTTAGAAACGAATTTTCAGGCACCTGATTTTTATTTGACGGGTAGCATAAGCACTCGCCGTTCGAATTCCCAGTTCTCCAATTTTTTCGAAACAAGTGCATGCACTTATTATCATGATAAAAAAACAATATCCATGCTGCATCCCAGTTATCAGTCTATACTTGCAGAATTCCCTCGTTTATTGAGCACGTATATTGTTTTTTCAGGTCGAGCAAGTCTCAACTGGGCTGTTTGGTTTTGTTTGGTTTTGTTTTTAACAGGCCCCGTTGTCTTCATGCGCTGGTTGGTTTTGTTTTTAACAGGCCCAACACATGACGACAACGGGGCACAAAGATCCAGCAGGTATCTACTGGCCTCTGGCCCGCCAGTGTTAGTTATATTTTGTCTTACAACATCCGCAGGCAGTTTTTTTTACTGAATCAAACACATAGCCCGGTTCTATTATCCTCTTGAAACGCATGTCCTACATCTATTTTCTAATCTCTACCTATAGTTTTACTAGTTCATATACACGTATCATTATATTGAAAACACATAAAATTCCCTTTTCATATTTACATCCTTATTTTTGTTGTTTTTCCCAACCAGCGCTGATTTTTTACCACTGGTTTTCCCTTAAACCAACTCAATTGTCCCACGTCTTATTTGCTTACAAAAACAAGACGATTTTTTTGGCAAATCAATAAGTTCTTAAAAAATGTTTATCATTTCGGGATTACAATAGTTCGGACTCCACCGAAATATGCAAAATAAGGTTGAACTTTTTGACCGTGGTCCTGGGCAGAAAATGGGCTGTAATAAATTACTTAAGAATTAGCAAATGGGCTGCAAATTATAAAAAATAGCAAATGGGCTTTATGTTGTCTGCCACAGATTTGGAGGCTGACTTGTGGGCCTACTAAGTTCATGCGTACACAAGGTTTCTCAAAAAAGTAACTTAGTCAACAATCGACTCTACCAGCATCAGACCGTTAGATGTCAATCTAACGGCAATCATGCTTCTTCGGTCTCTGATCTTCCTGCCCCAGCCGCCCAAACCAGCGCCGTCGGAACCGCCTGCTCCCGCCTCCCATGGCCGGCAGTGCTGCCAGGCAGGCCTCACGGCCCCATCATACTCGCATCCCTGGCCTGTCTATCCCTCTACTCACCCACACCTCCTGTTATTTTCCAGCGACGGCAGCCGAACCAGTCAACCCTCGTACTCTCCACCGCGTGGGCAGCCACTGCCGTGTCTTCCCCGGATCCGTGTCGTTCCCTTCGTAGGCCTCGCCATCGTCCACCGCCCTGGTGCTCTCGGCACGGCGTGGTCAACGATGTCCATCCAATGGCCGTAGTGCTTCTTCAACCTCTGGACTTCTTGCCCGAGCCACCCAAGGCAGCGCCGGTCGTGCCGCATGCTCCTGCCTCCCGTGGCCGGCTGTGCTGCAGCGGAGGCCTCACCGTCCCCATACTACTCCCACCGCTGGCTAGGCCATCCCTCCACTCACCCACTCCCCCTGTTATTCTGCGGCGACGGCAGCCTCACACCGCAACCGAACTAGTGAACCCTCGTACTCCTCTCCGCGTGGGCATCCATTGCCGTGTCTCCCCGGCTCCGCGTCGTCCCCTTCCTAGGTCTTGCCGTCGTCCACCGCCGTGGTGCTCTCGGCGCGGCGTGGTCAATGTGGTCAACAACCAACTTCCATCGGAAGAGTACTATACGTGGAGAGGCTGACAGCTGGGTCCACGGCAGCCGCAAGGAAGTGCCTCCTTATTACGCACAAAATAATTATTCCTCCACCTGATAGCAGGGACCCACCAAACGGGCCACCAGTATTTCGTGGAAAAAACATTTCCCCCTGACTGCTGGGACCCACCGGATGGGCCACCGTATTTTGCGAAAAAAATCGTTTGCCCCTGACTGCTAGGACCCACTGGACGGACCACCATATTTCGCGAAAAAAATGTTCCCCCCACTGTCAGCTCGGACCACCGGAAGTGCCTCCTTATTACGCACAGAAAAATGAATACTCCCCCTACTAGCTGGGACCCACCATGGTGGGAGGCTGACTTGTGGGCCTACTAAGTTGACGGGGACGGAGGGCTTTGTCAACTTGGTCAATATGAACGATTCTAGCTCCAGTAACCGTACGATGTCCATCGAACGACCGTCGTGCTTCTTAAATCTCTACTCTTCCTGCTCCAGCCGCTCAAACAAGCACCGGCGGGACTGCCTGCTCCCTCCTCCCCGCGGCCAGCTGTGCTGCCGCGCTGCCCCACCGTACTCTCATCGCTGGCCTAGCCATCCCTCTACTCACCCACACCTGTTGTTATTCTCCGGCGACGGCAGACGAACCAGTAAACCCTCGTACAGTCGTACTATAGCGCCCTCGATGCGGCAATATCTCCCACGTGTCGAAGCACGACTTAGAGGCATAACCACATTGAAAGCAATGTCGCAAGTGAGGTAATATTCACACAACCCATGTAATACATAAGGGAAAGAGATACATAGTTGGCTTACAATCGCCACTTCACACAATACATGAATAAAGCATTACAACATCCAAATACAATCAAGGTCCGACTACGGAACCAAAATAAAAGAAGAACCCCCAAATGCGACAAGGTCCCCGATCGACCCCAACTGGGCTCCACTACTGATCAACTAGAACGAAACAACACAAAGGACAAGATCTTCATCGAGCTCCTCCTTGAGCTTAGTTGCGTCAACTGCACGGACTCATCGGCACCTGCAAACTGGTTTTGGAAGTATCTGTGAGTCACGGGGACTCAGCAATCTCGCACCCTTGCGATCAAGACTATTTAAGCTTATGGGTAAGGTAAAGGTATGAGGTGGAGCTGCAGCAAGCGACTAGCACATATGGTGGCTAACATACGCAAATGAGAGCAAGAAGAGAAGGCAAAGCACGATCGAGAAACTATGATCAAGAAGTGATCCTAGAACAACCTACGTCAAGCATGACTCCAACACCGTGTTCACTTCCCGGACTCTGCCGGAAAGAGACCATCACGGTAACTCACACGGTTGATTCATTTTAATTAAGTTAAGGTTCAAGTTATCTACAACTAGACATTAACAAATTCCCATCTGCCCATAACCGCGGGCACGGCTTTCGAAAGTTCAAATCCCTACAGGGGAGTCCCAACTTAGCCCATGACAAGCTCTCACGGTCAACGAAGGAATAGACCTCCTCCCGAGACGTTCCGATCAGACTCGGTATCCCGGTTCTACAAGACACTTCGACAAGTTAAAACAAATCCAGCAACACCGCCCGAATGTGCCGACAAATCCCGATAGGAGCTGCACATATCTCGTTCTCAGGGCACACTCAGATGAGCAGTCCGTACAACTAAAACCAGCCCTCGAGTTTCCCTGAGGTGGCGCTGCAAGGGGCTCTAGTTTGGACCAACACTCAAAGGAGCACTGGCCCGGGGGGGTTGAAATAATGATGACCCTTGAGTCTGCAGAACCCAAGGGAAAGACAGGGCTAGGTGGCAAATGGTAAAACCAATGTTGGGCATTGCTGGAGGAGTTCTATTCAAGGCAAACTGTCAAGGGGTTCCCATTATAACCCAACCGCGTAAGGAACGCAAAATCCGGGAACATAACACCGATATGACGGAAACTAGGGCGGCAAGAGTGGAACAAAACACCAGGCATAAGGCCGAGCCTTCCACCCTTTACCAAGTATATAGATGCTTTAAGATAACAAGATAATATAATGATATCCCAACAAGGAACGGCCTCCAATCTTCACCTGCAACTAGCAACGCTATAAGAGGGGCTGAGCAAAGCGGTAACATAGCCATTCAACGGTTTGCTAGGACATAGTGGGTTAGAGGTTTGACATGGCAATTTGGGAGGCATGATAAGCAAGTGGTAGGCATCGTAGCATAGGCATAGCAAAAGAGCGAGCATCTAGCATAGCAAAGATAGTAGTGATTTCGAGGGTATGATCATCTTGCCTGCAAAGTTGTCAGAGTCGACTGGATCCTCGAAAAAAAACTCAATGGGCTCCTCGTTAGCGAACTCGTCTCCCGGCTCTACCCAAACAAGACAAAACAAGCAAACGGAACACAATCAACCACGTGCAAAGCTCAAACAATATGATGCAAACATGGTATGCTATGCGAGATGCGATATGTGATGCATATGCAAGATTTGACAAGGAATGAATGAACCTGGCCTCAACTTGGAAATCCAAGTGTGCCACTGGAAAGGTGAGATGAAATCGCTTGAAAACGATATAAAGATCACCGGAATCGGAGTCACGGTTTGGAAATGGCAAGCAATTCAAATATGGCACTGGTCTGCGATATGCAGCAAGTAGCCATCTAAATGCAACAAGATGAACATGCTACCGCACTCAAACATGGAAACAAAATACATGGAAGGGATCCATTCATGATGCTTAACAAAAGATGAACACTGAGCTACGGCCAATTCATCCATTAACAGGTTCAAACACGCATGGCAAAAATGCATTTGGTAAACAGATTTCAGACTTAGTGAAATTAACACTTGTCTGGAATCTCAGATTAGGTAGCACACTTTGGTGCATGAAAACTATATGCTACAGGACCTGAACATGGCAAAGTAAAGCATGTCATGGAGCTACTCAAAGCGCTTAACAAAAGTCTCTTAGTGACCTTGAGCCAAAAGGGATCATAAAATACATTTGCAAGCATGTGAACATGGCAAAAACATAATCAGTTTTCAGACTTAGTGAAAACTGGAGCATGCAAAACAGATATCAAGTAGGCATGTTTACGAGCTCGATGCACTCACTACAGAGCAAGTCATGACAATCTAAGCATACACCCATCAAGAATACACATTATACAAGCTAGACATGGCAAGAACAATAACATAGCATGCATGGATCAACTACGACATCCTCGACAAAATCGCTAACAAGTAGACAATCTGCCCAGATTCATGAAATAGCAAAAGTAGAGCTCGATTGACTCAAGCTAGGGTGCTCCATAAATGCAAACAAAGACATGGATGGATAGAGCAATACAAGATTAACAAAACATCCTTACTGATCAACCTCAAAAGAGGCACGGATCACTAGGAAACAACATGAACATATGGCATATTGAGATAAACAGATCAAGGGCTTAGTGGAATTGCTAAGTCCCTAAAATCAGCATTAACGAATGCACCACTTTGCAAGCTTGTTCTAGTCACCACACCCATCACAAAAATACATGGGTTGCACCTCTGGAAAGATGGCAAAACATATAACAAGACATATGTAGAACTCAGGGGCATATCATGCACACAATAATCATGGCAAAAAAGACAAATATGTAATTGGAGCAACAGATCTGACAATTAACTCAAATAGCATTCTTCCAACAGCATTTCGGGCATCAAGATGAACTCAAATGATAATGATGCAGTGAGTTGAAATGATGTACTCTCTGAGATGAACATTTTGATATGCTATATGCCCAAAACGGAGCTACGGATGCAAAGTTATGACATGATGAACATGGGAATTTGAATCTGGAAATCTCTGGGACTTAGTAAAATTTCAGTGAGCGTCGAATAGTTAAAACGCGCACGCGCGGGATATAGCGGGCGCTCACCCAATGGGCTCGGCCCAGGACGGGGAAGGACGGGCAGCCCTGGCAGGCCAGCGCTGCTGGGCCGGAAGGAGCTGTGGCCCACGAGAGAACGAGCGGGGCCCGAGAGGGCGCTCGTCCTCTTCCTTCCGCCCGAACAGAAGAAAGACGTCCATGGCAGAGACGCGGCGGCGCATCGGAACTCCGGCAAGACTGCGAAGGCCGGGGACGAGCGGGAGGTGCCAGAAATGGGCAGATCCGAGCACGTGGATCCCGGATCTGGGCGTGGTGGATGACGACGACGTCCATGGAGGCGGGATCTGGCAACGGCGAGGGCGGGACGACCATGTCAGGGACTCCTGCGGGAGAGGGAGAGAGAGGTGAGGCAGGCAGAGGGGGAAGGAGAGGGTGCGACGGGGCCGGCGACCTGGCGGCGAGCGGCGCGCGGTGGAGCGCGAGGCGGCGGCACTGATGGCGAGGTCCGGCGAGATGGCACGAGACGGCGGCGGGGATGACCGGCAAGGTCCGGTGCGGTTGGCGGCGCGCGCGGGCTCGTCCGGGCCCCGATGGGCTCGGGCGGGCCCCGATCTGGGCCAGGAGGGCCGGCGCGGTGGAGCGCGGTGGAGACGGCGGCGGGGTGACATGGCGGCACCGGATTGGACGAGGGACGGTGGCGGACATGTCCGGCGGCGCGAGGAAGGGGGAGACTAGGGTTTGTACCGTGAAATTTTCGGGGGAGGCCACCTATTTATAGGTAGAGAGAGCTAGGAGAGTCCAAATGAGGTGCAGTTTTCGGCCACGCGATCGTGATCGAATGCTCTAGATGATGGAGAGGGTTTTGGTGGGTTTTGGGCCAAAATGGGGGGGTGTTGGGCTGCAACACACACGAGGCCTTTTTGGTCCCTCGGTTAACCGTTGGAGCATCAAACGAAGTCCAAATGGTACGAAACTTGACAGGCGGTCTACCGGTAGTAAACCAAGGCTGCATGGCAAGTCTCGGTCCAATCCAGAAATGTTTAACACCCGCACAAGAAAAAGAGGTAGAAAGGGACACCGGGTGACATAGGAGTGCCGGATTGCAAAACGGACAACGGGAAAAATGCTCGGATGCATGAGACGAACATGTATGCAAATGAAATGCACATGATGACATGATATGCAATGCATGACACGCAAGCAATGACAAGGCAACAACAGCGAATAACTGGAGGACAACTGACACATCGGTCTCGGGGCGTTACACGTACTCCCCTCCACGTGGAAAACAACTGCCAAGTCTTCCCTGCCTCTGTGTCGTTCCCTTCCTAGGCCTCGCCGTCGTCCACCGCCCTGGTGCTCTCGTCGCGGCCTAGTCAACATGGTCAATGACCGACATGCATCTGAACTGGACTGTACGTGGAGAGGTCGATAGCTGGGTCCACGGCCGCACGCAAGGAAATGCCTCCTTATTATGCGCAAAATAATGATTCCTCCACCTGACATCAGGGACCCACCGAAAGGGCCTCTGTATTTCGCGAAAAAAACATTACCACCGCTGATAGCTCGGACCCACCAGCTATATCTTCGCACGCAAGGAAGTGCCTCCTTATTACGCACAAAAAAATGAATACTCCCCCTGTTAGCTGGGACCCAGTATAGTGGCAGGCTGACTTGTGGGCCTACTAAGTTGACGGGGAAGGAGGGCTTTGTCAACTTAGTCAATATGCACGATTCTAGCTCCAGTGACCGTATGATGTACATCCAACGGCCGTAGTGCTTCTTCAACCTCTGGTCTTCTTGCTCCAACCGCCCAAACCAGTGCCGGTCGTGCCTCGTGCTCCTGCCTCCCGTGGCCGGCTGCGATGCGGCGGAGGCCTCACCGCCCCCTACTACTCCCACCGGTGGCCAGGCCATCCCTCTACTCACGCACACCCCCTTTTATTCTGCGGCGACGGCAGCCTCACACCGCAGCGAACCAGTGAACCCTCGTACTCCTCTACGCATGGGCATCCACTACCGCGTCTTCCCCGGCTCCGCGTCGTCCCCTTCCTAGGCCTCGCCGTCGTCCACCGCCACGGTGCTCTTGGCACGGCATGGTCAACATGGTCAAGGAACAGCTTCCATCGGACGTGGACTGTACGTGGAGAGGCTGAAAGCTGGGTCCACGACCGCAGCAAGGAAGTGCCTCCTTATTACGTGCAAAATAATTATTCCTCCACCTCACAGCGGGGACCCACCGAACGGGCCACCGTATTTCATGAAAAAAACGTTTCCCCCCTGACTGCTGGGACCCACCAGCTACACCTTCGCACGCAAGGAAGTGCGTCCGAGCAAAAAAACAAAACGATACGCCCCCCCTGACTGCTAGGACCCACCAGCTACATCTTCGCACGCAAGGAAGTGCCTGACAGTCGGGACCCACCTGGTCGAAGCGTACGCAGCGTTGTCATTCTGGTCGCAAACGTGTACGTACATACTGGTCGATGTAGAGGCGCGCACGTGTCGTAGTAGAGGCGCGCACGTAGCATGTACACGTACGTACAGCGGCCAGGGTGCAAGAAAGAAAATACGACCACATATGTGTACATACGGGCGGGGTCTCGAATGCCTACTCGCGCATACGTACGGCCAGGGCTTGTGTACATGGCTGGATCAGAACGGAGAAACAGTGTCGTTGTCGTGTTCATGGGGAGGCAACGGAATGCGTCGTGTTCATGGGGAGGCAACGGAATGCGTTGTGTTCATCGGGAGGCAACGGAATGCGTCGTGTTCATCGGGAGGCAACGGAACGCATGGGAGCCAACCGGTTGGGTCGAAATGGAATGCGTGGTCGTGTTCATCGGGAGGGCTTGGATGGAACAGGCGATGGAAACGAGGCCTGGCGTACCGTAGAACGGAGAAAACGGGCCTCCTACGGTCGAAACGGGGGTCCTGTTGATCGGGAGGGGTGTGGCATACCGCAAAACAAAGGAAACGGACCTCATACGGTCGAAACGGGGGTCCTGCTGATCGGGAGGGGTGTGGCGTACCGCAAAACGGACGAAACGGACCTCCTACGGTCGAAATGAGGGTCCTGTTCATCGGGAGGGGTGTGGCGTACCGCAAAACGGGACTCCACGGGATACTGTTCATCTCCACCGTCGACCTCCTCCAGCCTCCACGGGCTACCGTTGACCTCCTCCAGCCTCCACGGGCTCCTGTTCATCCATCCTCCACCGCGTGCTACTCCACCGGCTACTATTCAACCACCCCTCCACCGTCTACTGTTCATCCAGCCCTCCACACCACGGGGTCCTGTTCAACCACCCCTCCACCGTCTATTGTTCATCCAGCCCTCCACCACACCATGGGGTCCTGTTCATCCAGAGGCAACGCCACCGCTCACTGTTCATCCACCCCCCCGCAACGCTCACTGTTCATCCAATCGATCGGTGTCAGTTAGCAGAAGTAGCGAAGGAATCGCTCGATCGGGTTCAGTTAACAGCCATCGATCGATCGCTCGGGTTCAGTAACGCGTAGCCTGCAATGCAATTGCTCGGGTTCAGTTAGAGCCCAACGCCTCGCACACACGCGCGTACGTGTATGAGAGAAACGCGCATCACTCGGCCCCCGACCTCCCACCGTAATTGGGAACTCCCCGAAATTTTCCTCCCCCTCGCTTCTACCATGGTTTTTTCCATCATGGACAGCCCAAAGAATGTCATGCAACTGTGTCTCCGGCCCGCCCAGGACGAAAAGCCCATTTTCTGTCATGATTTTTTGTCATAGAAGTAGGAGCCCACCACATCTATGATGATACCAGGTTTTGTCACAATTATCGTCATAGAAGTGTCATATGTATGACAGAAAAAAATTTCGTTCGGCCCAAAATGTCACGGATGTGTCTTTTTTTGTACTGTGATGTTTATCTTTTGTGCATCTTATTTTGCTTAGATCGACGGTAGCATTATAAGATGATCTCTCACTAAATTTCAAGGTACAAGTGTTCTCCCTGAGTATGCACCGTTGCAAAAGTTCGTCGTGCCGAGACACCACATGATGATCGGGTGTGATAAGCTCTACGTTCACATACAACGGGTGCAAGCCAGTTTTGCACATGCAGAATACTCGGGTTAAACTTGACGAGCCTAGCATATGCAGATATGGCCTCGGAACACTGGAGACCGGAAGGTCGAGCGTGAATCATATAGAAGATATGATCAACATATTGATGTTCACCATTGAAAACTACTCCATCTCACGTGATGATCAGACATGTTTTAGTTGATATGGATCACATGATCACTTAGATGATTAGAGGGATGTCTATCTAAGTGGGAGTTCTTTAATAATTTGATTAACTGAACCTTAATTTATCATGAACTTAGTACCTGATAGTATTTTGCATGTCTATGTTGTTGTAGATAGATGGCCCGTGTTGTTGTTCCGTTGAATTTTAATGCGTTCCTTGAGAAAGCAAAGTTGAAAGATGATGGTAGCAATTACACGGACTGGGTCTGTAACTTGAGGATTATCCTCATTGCTGCACAGAAGAATTACGTCCTGGAAGCACCGCTAAGTGCCAAACCTGCTGCAGGAGCAACACCAGATGTTATGAACGTCTGTCAGAGCAAAGCTGATGACTACTCGATAGTTCAGTGTGCCATGCTTTACAGCTTAGAACCGGGACTTCAACGACGTTTTGAACGTCATGGAGCATATGAGATGTTCCAGGAATTGAAGTTAATATTTCAAGCAAATGCCTGGATTGAGAGATATGAAGTCTCCAATAAGTTCTACAGCTGCAAGATGGAGGAGAATAGTTCTGTCAGTGAACATATACTCAGAATGTCTGGGTACCATAACCACTTGACTCAATTGGGAGTTAATCTTCCTGTTGATAGTGTCATTAACAGAGTTCTTCAATCACTGCCACCAAGCTACAAGAGCTCCGTGATGAACTATAACATGCAAGGGATGAATAAAGCAATTCCCGAGCTCTTCGCAATGCTAAAGGCTGCGGAGGTAGAAATCAAGAAGGAGCATCAAGTGTTGATGGTTAACAAGACCACCAGTTTCAAGAAAAAGGGTAAAGGGAAGAAGAAATGGAACTTCAAGAAGAATGGCAAACAAGTTGCTGGTCAAGAGAAGAAACCCAAGTTTGGACCTAAGCCTGAGACTGAGTGATTCTACTGCAAACAGCCTGGTCACTGGAAGCGGAACTGCCCCAAGTATTTGGCGGATAAGAAGGATGGCAAGGTGAACAAAGGTATATGTGATATACATGTTATTGATGTGTACCTTAATGATTCTCGTAGTAGTGCCTAGGTATTTGATACTAGTTCTATTGCTAATATTTGCAAATCAAAACAGGGACTGCGGACTAAGCGAAGATTGGCAAAGGACGAGGTGACGATGCGCGTGGGAAATGGTTCCAAAGTCGATGTGATCGCAGTCGGCACACTACCTCTACATCTACCTTCGGGATTAGTATTAGACCTGAATAATTGTTATTTGGTGCCAGCGTTAAGCATGAACATTATATTTGGATCTTGTTTGATGCGAGACGGTTATTCATTTGAATCGGAGAATAATGTTTGTTCTATTTATATGAGTAATATCTTTTATGGTCATGCACCCTTAAAGAGTGGTCTATTCTTTTTGAATCTCGATAGTGGAGATACACATATTCATAGTATTGAAGCTAAAAGATGCAGAGTTGATAATGATAGCGCAACTTATTTGTGGCACTGCCGTTTAGGTCATATTGGTATAAAGCGCATGAAAAAACTCCATTCTGATGGACTTTTGGAATCACTTGATTATGAATCACTTGGTACTTGTGAACCATGCCTCATGGGCAAGATGACTAAAACGTCGTTCTCCGAAACTATGGAGCGAGCAACATATTTGTTGGAAATCATACATACTGATGTATGTGGTCCGATGAATATTGAGGCTCGCGGCGGGTGTCGTTATTTTCTCACCTTCACAGAAGATTTGAGCAGATATGGGTATATCTATCTGATGAAACATAAGTCTGAAACATTTGAAAAGTTCAAAGAATTTCAGAGTGAAGTGGAAAATTATCGTAACAAGAAAATAAAGTTTCTACGATCTGATCATGGAGGAGAACATTTGAGTTACGAGTTTGGTCTTCATTTGAAACAATGCGGAATAGTTTCGCAACTCACGCCACCCGGAACACCACAGTGTAATGGTGTGTACGAACGTCGTAATCGTACTTTACTAGATATGGTGCGATCTATGATGTCTCTTACTAATTTACCGCTATCGTTTTGGGGTTATGCTTTAGAGACGGCTGCATTCATGTTAAATAGGGCACCATCTAAATCCGTTGAGATGACTCCTTATGAACCGTGGTTTGGCAAGAAACCAAAGTTGTCGTTTCTTAAAGTTTGGGGCTGCGATGCTTATGTGAAAAAGCTTCAACCTGATAAGCTCGAACCCAAATCGGAGAAATTACATACGATACCCAAAAGAGACAGTTGGGTACACCTTCTATCACAGATCCGAAGGTAGGACTTTTGTTGCTAAGAATGGATCCTTTCTAGAGAAGGAGTTTCTCTTGAAAGAAGTGAGTGGGAGGAAAGTAGAACTTGATGAGGTAACTGTACCTGCTCCCTTATTGGAAAGTAGTTCATCACAGAAACCAGTTTTGTGACACCTACACCAATTAGTGAGGAAGCTAATGATGATGATCATGAAACTTCAGATCAAGTTACTACCGAACCTCGTAGGTCAACCAGAGTAAGATCCGCACCAGAGTGGTACGGTAATCCTGTTCTGGAATTCATGTTACTAGACCATGACGAACCTACAAACTATGAGGGAAGCGATGATGAGCCCAGATTCCGCAAAATGGCTTGAGGCCATGAAATCTGAGATGGGATCCATGTATGAGAACAAAGTGTGGACTTTGGTTGACTTGCTCGATGATCGGCAAGCCATCGAGAATAAATGGATCTTCAAGAAGAAGACAGATGCTGATGGTAATGTTACTATCTACAAAGCTCGACTTGTTGCGAAAGGTTTTCAACAAGTTCAAGGAGTCGACTACGATGAGACCTTCTCACCCATAGCGATGCTTAAGTCTGTCCGAATCATGTTAGCCATTGCCACATTTTATGATTATGAAAGTTGGCAAATGGATGTAAAGACTGCATTCCTGAATGGATTTCTGGGAGAAGAGTTGTATATGATGCAACCTGAAGGTTTTATTGATCCAAAGGGTGCTAACAAAGTGTGCAAGCTCCAGCGATCCATTTATGGACTGGTGCAAGCCTCTCAGTGTTGGAATAAACGTTTTGATAGTGTGATCAAAGCATATGGTTTTATACAGACTTTTGGAGAATCCTGTATTTACAAGAAAGTGAGTGGGAGCTCTGTAGCATTTCTAATATTATATGTGGATGACATATTGTTAATTGGAAATGATATAGAATTTCTGGATAGCATAAAAGGATACTTGAATAAGAGTTTTTCAATGAAAGACCTCGGTGAAGCTGCTTACATATTGGGCATCAAGATCTATAGAGATAGATCAAGGCGCTTAATTGGACTTTCACAAAGCACATACCTTGACAAAGTTTTGAAGAAGTTCAAAATGGATCAGGCAAAGAAAGGATTCTTGCCTATGTTATAAGGTGTGAAGTTGAGTAAGAATCAATGCCCGACCACGGCAGAAGATAGAGAGAAAATGAAAGATGTTCCCTATGCTTCAGCCATAGGCTCTATCATGTATGCAATGTTGTGTACCAGACCTGATGTGTGCCTTGCTATTACTTTAGCAGGGAGGTACAAAAGTAATCTAGGAGTGGATCACTGGACAGCGGTCAAGAACATCCTGAAATACCTGAAAAGGACTAAGGATATGTTTCTCATTTATGGAGGTGACAAACAGCTCATCGTAAATGGTTACGTTGATGCAAGCTTTGACACTGATCCGGACGATTCTAAATCGCAAACCGGATACGTGTTTATATTGAACGGTGGAGCTGTCAGTTGGAGCAGTTCTAAACAAAGCGTCATGGCGGGATCTACGTGTGAAGCGGAGTACATTGCTGCTTTGGAAGCAGCAAATGAAGGAGTCTAGATGAAGGAGTTCATATCCGATCTAGGTGTCATACCAAGTGCATCGGGTCCAATGAAAATCTTTTGTGAAAATACTGGTGCAATTTCCTTGGCAAAGGAATCCAGATTTCACAAGAGAACCAAGCACATCAAGAGACGCTTCAATTCCATCCGCGACCAAGTCCAGGTGGGAGACATAACGATTTGCAACATACATACAGATCTAAATGTTGCAGACCCATTGACTAAGCCTCTCTCACGAGCAAAACATGATCAGCACCAAGACTCCATGGGTGTTAGAATCATTACTATGTAATCTAGATTATTGACTCTAGTGCAAGTGGGAGACTGAAGGAAATATGCCCTAGGGGAAATAATAAAGTTATTATTTATTTCCTTATATCATGATAAATGTTTATTATTCATGCTAGAATTGTATTAACCAGAAACATGATACATGTGTGAATACATAGACAAACAGATTGTCACTAGTATGCCTCTACTTGACTACCTCGTTGATCAAAGATGGTTATGTTTCCTAACCATAGACATGAGTTGTCATTTGATAAACGGGATCACATCATTAGGAGAATGATGTGATTGACTTGACCCATTTCATCAGCTTAGCACTTGATCGTTTTTGTTTACTGCTATTGCTTTCTTCATGACTTATACATGTTCCTATGAGTATGAGATTATGTAACTCCCGATTACCGAAGGAACACTTTGTGTTCTACCAAATGTCACAATGTAACTGGGTGATTATAAAGGTGCTCTACAGGTGTCTCCGATGGTACTTGTTGAGTTGACATAGATCAAGATTAGGATTTGTCACTCCGATTGTCAGAGAGGTATCTCTGGGCCCACTCGGTAATGCACATCACTATTAGCCTTGCAAGCAGTGTAACTAATGAGTTAGTTACGAGATGATGCATTACAGAATGAGTAAAGAGACTTGCCGGTAATGAGATTCAACTAGGTATTGAGATACCGACGATCGAATCTCGGGCAAGTAACATACCGATGACAAAGGGAACAACGTATGTTGTTATGTGGTTTGACCGATAAAGATCTTCGTAGAATATGTGGTATCCAATATGAACATCCAGGTTCTGCTATTGTTTATTGACCGGAGACGTGTCTCGGTCATGTCTACATAGTTCCCGAACCCATAGGGTCCGCACGCTTAAAGTTCGGTGGCGATGGGTATTATGAGTTTTTGTGTTTTGATGTACCGAAGGTAGTTCGAAGTCCCGGATATGATCACAGACATGACGAGGAGTCTCGAAATCGTTGAGACGTAAAGATTGATATATTGGACGACTATATTCGGACACCGGAAGTGTTCCGGGTGATTTCGGAGAAAACCAGAGTGCCGGAGGGTTACCGGAACCCCCTCGGGAGAAATAATGGGCCTTATGGGCCTTGCTGGAGTGAGATAGGGCTGGCCTAGGGCAGGCCGCGCGCCCCTCCCACTCTGGTCCGAATTGGACTAGGAGAGGGGGCGGCGCCCCCCTTTCCTTCTCCCTCTCCACCTTCCTTCCCCCCTCCTAGTAGGAGTAGGAAAGATGGGGGTCCTACTCCTACTAGGAGGAGGACTCCTCCTCCTGGCGCGCCATAGAGGGTCAGCCAGCCTCCCCCTTGCTCCTTTATATACGGGGGCAGGGGGCACCTCTAGACACACAAGTTGATCATTGATCCCTGAGCCGTGTGCGGTGCCCCCCTCCACCATAATCCACCTCGATCATATCGTAGCGGTGCTTAGGTGAAGCCCTGCATCGGTAGCAACATCATCACCGTCAACACTCCATCATGCTAACGGAACTCTCCCGTGAAGCTCTGCTGGATCGGAGTTCGTGGGACGTCATCGAGCTGAACATGTGCTGAACTCGGAGGTGCCGTGTCTTTGGTACTTGGATCGGTCGGATCGTGAAGACGTTCGACTACATCAACCGCGTTCTCATAACACTTCCGCTTACGGTCTACGAGGGTACATGGACGATACTCTTCCCTCTCGTTGCTATGCATCACCATGATCTTGCATGTGCGTAGGAAATTTTTGAAATTACTACGTTCCCCAACAGTGCAAACACTCAAGAACAGAAAGCAAAAGGCAAAAATAAATTTTATTCATTTGGTTGCCTCCCAACAAGCGATATTGTTTCACGCCCTTAGCTACGCATAAAGCAAGGATCTACGTTTTGTTATCCTTCTCCTTAATTTCCTTTGAGGTAATTTTGTCATGAGGTTTTGTAAAAACAACATAAAGTATATTATCCATGGAAACCTTAGCACTATCAAGTTGCTTATCATCATAACCTCTTTGATTTTCGGCAACAATCCAAGAATAATGTTGATTAACATTATTAAAAACTTGTTGGATTATATCTAGAATAGGGACTTACTTTTTAAGATTGTCATCAAAAAATCGATTATCCCCAAGGAAATGTCTTAACACATAATCACTATTATAAAGAATTTCATATATCACCGGTTTTTCATGATTCATACCATAAAAATCAAAGATTTCCCTAGCTTCCCGTATTATATAGTCAAACTCATTCATAAGAACAGGAGTAGCCAACTTTTTAGCCATCGGGTTTTTTATAATGGGTAGCTAAAAAAACAATCTTTGCAATGTGGGATGAATGCAGATAAATTTATTTTCAAGTTTCAGAACTAGGGCTGAAATAGCTTCCGCATAAGATTTTGTCCTCTTAAGTATAGGAACATCATCAAGACTTAAATTTCCCACACAATTGAAAAATACTTGGATACGTTCTTTTCCTATAACATTCCCTTGCCCCCCAAAAAAGTTTTAGCATCCATATTGCCAGATCATCCAATTTTAGGAGTTAGGCCATCATCTGTTTCTGCCATACCAAAATCACTCATGATTGCAAGCAAGAAGATAGATCTGACGAGAAAACGGCAAACGAAAAAGAGGGCGAATAAAACGGCAAATTTTTGTGGAGTGGGGGAGAGGAAAATGAGAGGAAAATGGCAAGTATTGTAAATTGCAAAGAGATGAGATTTGTGATTAGGAACCTGGTAGATGTTGATGATGTCTCCCCGGCAACGGCACCAGAAGTTCCTTTTGATGTGTGCTTGAACTACGTCGGTATTTCCCCAAAGAGGAAGGGATGATGCAGCACAACGAAGGTAGGTATTTCCCTCAGTGATGAGATCAAGGTTATCGAACCAGTACGAGAACCACGCAACACTACGTGAATGGCACCTGCACACAAATAACAAATACTCGCAACCCCACGTATTAAAGGGGTTGTTAATCCCTTTCGAGCAACGGTGCGAGAAATTGGCAAATAGACATGATAAAAATATGATAGATTGGATAAACAGATCTCGCGGGAACGCGAGACAAAATAAATAAGAATAAATTTCAGCAAGGTATCTTTTGTATTTTTGGTTTAATAGATCTGAAAATAAAAGCAAATAAAAATAGATCGCAAAGGCAAATATGATAAAGAAGAGACTCGGGGGCTGTAGATTTCACTAGTGGCTTCTCTCGAGAAAAATAGCAAACGGTGGGTAAACGAATTACTGTTGGGAAATTGATAGAACTTCAAATAATCATGATGATATCCAGACAATGATCATTATAGAGGCATCACATCCAAGATTAGTAGACCGACTCCTGCCTGCATCTACTACTATTACTCCACACATCGACTGCTAGTCAGCATGCATCTAGTGTATTAAGTTCATGGATAAACAGAGTAATGCAATAAGAATGATGACATGATGTAGACAAGATCTATTTATGTAGAAATAGACCCCATCTTGTTATCCTTAATAGCAACGATACATACGTTCGGTTCCCCTTCTGTCACTGGGATCAAGCACCGTAAGATCGAACCCATTACAAAGCACCTCTTCCCATTGCAAGATAAATAGATCAAGTTGGCCAAACAAAACCCAAATATTGGAGATGAAATACGAGGCTATAAGCAATCATGCATATAGGAGATCAAAGAAGACTCAAATAGCTTTCGTGGATAAAAATATATATCCGGTCATAAACTCAAAGTTCATCAGATCCCAACAAACAAAGCACCAAAAGAGTTACACCATATGGATCTCCAAGAGACCATTGTATTAAGAATCAAAAGAGAGAGAGAGAGAGAAAGCCATCTAGCTACTAACTATGGACCCGAAGGTATACAAAAGACTACTCACGCATCATCGGAGAGGCACCAATGGACATGATGAACCCCTCTGTGATGGTGTCTAGATTGGATCTGGTGGTTCTGGAACTTGCGGCGGCTGGAATTGATTCCGTCCACTCCCCTAGGGTTTCTGGAATATTGGGGTATTTATAGAGCAAAGGGGCGCTGCAGGAGGCCACCGAGGTGGGCACAACCTACCATGGCGCGCCCTGGTGTCTTGTGCTCACCTTTGGCTCCCTCTTTGGTACTTCTTTGGCCCACTGGATGTCTTTTTGATAGAGGCGAAGGTGTCCCGATGTTTTGATGAGATGGTGGCTATCGTTTTCTGTGGGAGTCGACCTTGATGATCCGACTATGAACGTGCGAGATGTCGCGCCTTAGCAATCGCTAAACCAACTTCCGAGGCATTATTGACCACACCGGAGCACGATCAACCTAACCATGAGGGTCTGTTTCCTACGAGCAAACGAAGAACAAGCAAGAAACTGAGATTGCAATTTGGATATTGTGAATATAAGAGGAAAGCTTTATTAATGAAGGTGGGGTTCTATGATGCCTTCGTCTATTCGTTGAACACAAACGAAGTACGCGAAGTTGCAGCTATGGTGAACTTTAATCTAAACAAAACCCAAAGTCGAAACGATGCCCTAAAGGCTGTATATATGCAGGAGAGAGGGGTGAATTTCGTGGCCCTTGGAGGAGGGGTCTGAAACCAACCCTAACTCTAGTTTCCCCACACATACGGACTCTAAAACAGCCTATAATCAAGTATTCCGAAATTACATGGGCCTGGCCCAAAAAAAAGGTGACGCAGCACCTAGGATAGCCTCTGCACGAAATTTATGAAGTGTCATCTTGTTTATTTCATCCAAGGCTCATGCACTCATTATGGTGGCTTCAAAGTCCTGGAATCATCACTTGTAACTCCGTTCTTGTTCCCCTTGTGCATGCTATCATCTCCATGCTTGAACTTGCTCCAAGGTTCATCTTTCTTATCCAAGCTAGGCCCTTCATTTGTAAGCAAAACAAATGTATCCAATTTAGGTAGCATCATATTCTCGTGAACATTAGAATCGTTACCAAGAAATGAAAGTACCTGGTAATTTAATTGGCGTGCGCGAGCTCTAGTAATTGGTCCAGTATGTATAGCAATAGGGGCTGTGGATGTAACAATGGTATTGATGTCCTCATCAGTTTTGGTCCAAAAAAATCCACAAAAAGTTTGGCTGCGTTTGGACTCCGTTTGATATTGATTTCCCGCGATGTAAAAAAACATGCAGAAAACAGCAACTGGCACTGGGCACTATGTCAATAGGTTAGTACGAAAAATGATATAAAATGACTATAAAATGATTGTAAAACATCCAAGAATGATAATATAACAGCATGGAACAATCAAAAATTATAGATACGTTGGAGACGTATCAGGAGTGTAGGCCAAGCTGGGTCATGTAGTGGGACATCGGTCATATAGAACCACTCAGACACCAACATGTCGTTCTCTCAAGGGGTGCTAGTGGGATAGCCGGTGCCGGCTATTCTTCATACCTCGGGGGCTACCACCTCATGCAGTTTCCCGTCTCGGGAACATGGCATCACACAGAAATATCTCCTCCATGGCCCAAAGTGAGCCTCACCCGAGGTACATTTCGAAGAGGGCGACGAACCCCCGCGATGTGCAAGATCGAGTTGGGGGTCAGGTGGTGGATTTGAATTCCATGGAACTCAAGCAAGCCACGAAGGAAAGGATGGATTGGAAATCCTAGGCCGCGGAGAAGAAAGGGAACAAGGCATACCCGCTCATCCCCATGAGGGATGGGATGGCTGTTCGGCGTGTGTCTGCCCGTCTATGGATATTAGGCCAGGATGGGTTGAAACTAAATCTGGATCCGGTAGAGATCCTTGAGTGGAGAGCCGATTCAGTTGGAGGCACGTGACGGAGTAGCTTCCCCAGTCACCCATGAAGGGACCATGGGGGCGCTTAGAAGAACATGCATTGCTCGCCATTGCTGAAACTCCTCAAGCTTGACTTTGGAGGGGGGAAATGGATTCGAGCGATGAAAGGGGGAAGTCCAAGGTCAGCTTGGTCATGGCTTTGGACCAGGTACCGGTTAAATAAAGCCAGAAAAGGTGACTCTTCATCCTCTGTCCATAAAGGCGGCCAGATTCCCCAGGCTGCATGATGCTCGAGATGGCACTTGGTGGGACCAGGGCCGAAGAGAGCTCTGCATACAAACTGAAGACTCCAAAGGTGGAATAGGAACTCGTGTGTCGACCCGAAGACGGTATCTGAAGAAGATTATCATCCTCAGCTTCAAAGACAAGTTCGGGGGCTATTGACGGTGTCCTGAACTGTTGGAGAATGTAGTAATTTCAAAAAAATTCCTACGCACACGTAGGATCATGGTGATGCATAGCAACGAGAGGGGAGAGTGTTGTCTATGTACCCTCGCAGACCGTTCACGGAAGCGTTATATCAACGCGGTTGATGTAGTCATATGTCTTCACGATCCGACCAATCCAAGTACCGAAAGCACAGCACCTCCGAGTTCTGCACACATTCGGCTCGGTGACGTCCTCGCCTTCTCGATCCAGCTAGAGGGGCGAATTAGTAGATGAGTTCTGGCAGCACGACGGCGTGGTGACGGTGTTGGTGAAGAACAATCTCCGCAGGGCTTCGCCTAAGCACTATGAAAACTATGACGGAGGACAAACTAGAGGGGACGGGGTTGCCGGCACACGGCTTGGTGTTTCTTGATGTGTCTTGGGTGCTAGCCCTACCCCTCTATTTATATGTTGAGCCTTGGGGTCAAAATTTGGAGTAAAAGCCTCCACAAAGTCGGTTTCACCCGAAAGGCAAGAGTCCTTCTCGGACTCCAAGGCCAGACGCCAGGGTTCCCGGCGTCTGGACCCAGACGCCAGGGACCCTGGCGTCTGGCCCCTGGACTCCGCAAAACTTCCTTTTGCACTTTCCAAAAACCTTGTGGACTTTCCCCTTTGGCCCAAATAAAGTGTTCTCGTGCCCAAACATTTCGGGAAACATACGGAACCCCTTACGGTGAATTCCGGAACCCTTCTGGTGACCAAACACTATTATCCCATATATCAAACTTTATCTCCAGACCATTCTGGAGTTCCTTGTTATGTCCATGATCTCATCGCGGACTCCGAACAACATTCGGTCACCAACATACATAACTCATATAGTACTATATCGTCAACGAACGTTAAGCATGCGGACCCTACGGGTTCGAGAACTATGTAGACATGACCGAGACACCACTCTGGTCAATAACCAATAGCGGGACCTGGATGCCCATATTGTCTCCTACATATTCTACGAAGATCTTTATCGGTCAGACCGCATAACAACATATGTTGTTCCCTTTGTCATCGGTATGTTACTTTCCGGATATTCGATCGTTGGTATCTCAATACCTAGTTCAATCTCATTACCAGCAAGTCTCTTTACTCGTTCCGTAATACATCATCCTGCAACTAACTCATTAGTTGCAATGCTTGCAAGGCTTATAGTGATGTGCATTACTGAGTGGGCCCAGAGATACCTCTCCGACAATCGGAGTGACAAATCCTAATCTCGAAATACGCAAACCAACAAGTACCTTTGGAGACACCTATAGAGCACCTTTATAATCACCCAGTTACGTTGTGATGTTTGGGGGCACACAAAGTGTTCCTCCGGTAAATGGGAGTTGCATAATCTCATAGTCATAGGAAGATGTATAAGTCATGAAGAAAGCAATAGCAGCAAACTAAACGATCATCGTGCTAAGCTAACGGATGGTTCAAGTCAATCCCATCATTCTCTAATGATGTGATCCCGTTAATCAAATGACAACTCATGTCTATGGTTAGGAAACATAACCATCATTGATTCAATGAGCTAGTCAAGTAGAGGCATACTAGTGACACTCTGTTTGTCTATGTATTCACACAAGTATTATGTTTCCGGTTAATACAATTCTAGCATGAATAATAAACATGTATCATGATATAAGGAAATAAATAATAACTTTATTATTGCCTCTAGGGCATATTTCCTTCATGAACTAGGGGGTCCCGCCCTAGCTGTCCTAGTCCATGGGCCGAACTGACGGCCCATTAATGAGGAAGGACTCCGGAGGCCTCTAACCTATGCATATGTAGCGATCCGACCTCAGGCGGTCAAATCTCTATGCATAAGTGTCATCCCTGGATCGGTAATGCTGACACACACAGTACTCGAAGGATTTATAACAGAGTGCAATCACACACTTATTACATCGAATGTCTCCAAAAGAGAACTTATTACAATAAATATGGCCTAAGGCCATCTAAATAAGATAACAGCGGAAGGCTTGGAAGATAAAGTGAGTCCATCAACTCCAACAGCATAGCTGACTGCACGACAAATGACCTAGCGCACCTTACTATTTGTCTGAAAAGTCTGCAACATGATACGTTGCAGCCCGAAAACGGGCCAGAACATGGAATATGCTGGCGATGTAACACAGTAGAGCAATGAATAGAACAAATGCTATCACTACATGCATATATGGCTGGTGGAGGCTCTACAGTTATAATGTTTTGGGAAAAGCCAATTTTTCCCTACAACAAAGGTATATATTTTATTTAACTATCATGGCAGTTGAAAAACATTGAGAATGGTAAATCCCCATCTCAGTCCCAATTAAGAAGTAAATAACAACCCAACAAATTAATTTTAGGGTGATGAGATCAACATGATAATTCAAGAACTAGATACTCAAGATGTCCATAACCGGGGACACGGCTAACCATGATTAGTTTATACACTCTGCAGAGGTTTGGGCACTTTTCCCCACAAGACTCAATCTCCTCCGTTGGATTTCTCGCACTACATGGTCTTTGAGAAACGGGTGACCGAGACACAGTCTTTCAGAAACATTAACTCTTTACTCAAGGTGGACAATTACACCTACTTTCCCCTACATTTGCTAGCCCACCACTAAAAGAGGTCACGTAACATATTCAACTATGCTAGAGCCCATAATAGCTTGTGGCTGCACACGGAAGTTTCTAGCATGAATAACCTTATGATCCCTTTGAGCCTGGGTGGCGAACCAAAAAGGACAGCACTGGTATATCCCCATGTGCCCGCAACCAATCCACCCAGATGTGTGTTTAAGTAGCCACCTTAAGTTAACCATTAATTTACAATCTCACATCTGTCATGGATACACTCAAACCCAATCCACGTCTACGAGCATAGCATGGCAATATAAGCATAACGTAGAAGTAACTCCCAAGGGTTTGATAATAAAAGGGCAATAGGTTCTACCTCGTCATCTACTTCCCAAACCCACATGTTAAAGGATCCTACTCATGCAATGTTTGAGGATTGTAACTAATGCATAAAAACTGGGTAATAAAGGGGTATGATCAATGTGTTACTTGCCTTGCTGACGATCTGCCAACCCTAGAGACTCATAGTATCATCTTCACACTCCGGGTATTCTATCGTAAACAAATAATAGCATACATAAGCACTCGAGCATAGGTGCAAAGGGAAAACTTCAAATAAGACGATCCAATCTGAAAGTTCAACTGAAGAGGTTCGATTTGCAAATAGAATCAACCAAAATAGAGTTATGGAACTGAAACTACGGTCAAAAGAACTTCGAAATCAAATCTGCTTGAAACCAAAATTTAAATTGTCAAAACCATGTTCAAGTTGGTTAACGGAAAGAGGGCTTCGAAACAAAGATTTTGGCGTTGGTTTCACTGGATTTGGACGAACGGTTCAGAAACGACGAGTGTTTGAAGATCAGGGGCTGATCTACGATAAAAGTAATCGTGGATAGGTCCCTGGCGGAAAAGAAAATAGAAAGGAAAGTCTATCGGACAAACGTCCGCTAACAGAGACGAATGAACTAAAACGTTCTTAAGAACGATCTAACAAGCGAACGCTCACTAAATAACGAAACCGAAGAAAAACCGAACCGATCTAAACAAAAATGAAAAACCGATCTAGGGTTTTGTAAAAACCGGCGGTGTACCTAAAAACAAAAAATGCTGGCGGTGGCAGATCCGACGGCGGTGGCGAGAATCTGGTGAGGCGGGGCGGCGAACGACGAGGCAGCGGGCTCCGTGGGCGGCGGCGCGGCAGCTTGGCGGTGGGGCTGCGGGCGCTGCTGCTGCTTGCTGTGGCGGCTCGATGTGGCAAAGTGGGGGTGGCGGCGGCAGCTTATAAGGACGAGGGGGCGGCTTGGAGGAGGGGGCAAGGCGGCGGCGGGAGTCCGAGGCGGCGACGGCGCTGGGAGAACGGCTCGGGGTCGGGGGGAGCGGCGCTGGGCCGACTGGGCTTCGGCCCAGTCGGTCTGAAGATTTTTTTTAAAATAGATTCCGCCAAAGAAAAATCCTAAAGAAATAAAAAATTTGAAAAAATGCCAAAAACAATTTTCACCGTCTAAATAAAATATTTAGAACATGGTGAACATTTTCTTGGCCAAAAATTGCAATTTTTGAAACTTAACCTTAACTCCAGGAAGTTAAACTTTATGGGAGAAGTGGCCTACAACTTGTAGGCCACTTCTCCCACTTCTCCCATGAACTCCTCCACTCCAAAACTCGTTATGGTCCTACAAATATCGGGGCTAACTTTCCCTTAACTCCAAAACGTTTAACTCCTCGCAGAGGTGACACTCGAAGATATGCTCTGTCTCCGATTTTGTAGACTACCTCCTTGCGTTTTGAATCTGCATAACTCTTCTGTCTGGACTGAGCTACCTTCAGTCTATCTCGAATAAACTTAACCTTCTCTTCGGTCTCCAACGTCATCCCACATCAACGGTGTCCTTCACCTTCTTCCATACAAAGCTTCGAAAGGTGCCATCTTCAAACTGGCTTGGTAGCTGTTGTTGTATGAGAACTCTGCATAAGGCAAATTATCATCCCAACTAGATCCATAATCTAGCGCACAAGCTCTCAACATGTCCTCCAGAATCTGATTGACTCTCTCGGTCTGTCCATCTGTCTGCGGATGAAAGGCTGTACTAAACTCTAGCCTGGTTCCCAAAGTCTGGTGCAAATGATGCCAAAACTTTGAAGTGAACTGGGTCCCTCTATCTGATACGATGGTCCTCGGAACTCCATGCAGACATACGATCCTGGTCATATATATCTTGGCCAACTTCGCACTAGTATAGGTGGTCTTCACTGGGATAAGTGAGCCACTTTGGTCAAATGATCCACTACTACCTAGATAGAATCATATCCCGATCGGGTCCTGGGTAATCCGGTGATAAAATCCATGCCAAGCTTATCCCACTTCCATTCAGTTATCGGCATAGGCTGCAGTAATCCTGTTGGCTTCTGATGTTCTACCTTCACTCTCTGACATACATCACATACGGCTACATACTCGGAATATCCTTCTTCATACCAGTCCATCAGAAATGCTCCTTCAAATCCAAATACATCTTGGTGTTTCCGGGGTGTATCGAATATGGCGAGTCAAGAGCTTCCTGAAGTATCAATTTCCTGATCTCTGCATTATTGGGCACATAAACACAGTCCTCAAACCATAAGGTATCGTGCTCGCCCTCATGAAAACCCTTGGCTTTTCCTTTGCTCATCTTCTCCTTTATCTCAGCAATTTCCTTATCATCCTTTTGAGCTTCTCAAATCTTTCCCAATAATGTTGGTTGAACCTCCATTGTTGCAACAAAACCTCTGGGGACTATCTCCAAACGAAGCTCCCTGAGATCTTCGGCCAACTCCTTTATGAGGGTATTGGCGTAGCTCTTCCGGCTCAAAGCGTCTGCTATGACATTGGACTTGCCTGGATGATAGTGCAACTTCATGTCATAATCTTTTATAAGCTCCAACCATCTCTGTTGCCTGAGATTCAACTCCTTCTATGTGAAAATGTACTTCAAACTCTTATGATCTGTGTACACATCACAATGATTTCCAATAAGAAAATGTCTCTAGGTCTTGAGTGCATGCACTACAGCTGCTAACTCCAAATCATGCGTGGCATAATTCAACTCATGCGGTCGAAGCTGACGTGAGGCATATGAAACAACTCTTCCGTCTTACATAAGTACACCTCCAAGTCCTAAGCGAGATGCGCCGGAATACACTTCGAAATCCTTGCGTATATCCAGCAGAATCAGCACTGGGGCTGTAACCAAACGTTTCTTCAGCTCCTGAAAACTTGCTTCACATTCATCTGTCCATTTGAACTTAGTGTCTTTCGTCAGAAACTCCGTCATAGGCTTCGCAATCTTAGAAAAGTTCTCAATGAACCTCCGATAATATCCCGCGAGTCCAAGAAAACTACGGATCTCTCCAACTGAGGTGGGCGCTAGCCAATCAGTGACAGACTGCACCTTGGTAGGATCTACTGCTATACCTTCTCCTGATATAACATGTCCAAGAAATCCTACTTCCTTCAACCAAAACTCACACTTGCTGAACTTGGCGTACAACTGATGTTCCCTGAGCTTCTCGAGAACTAAACACAAATGCTCCTTGTGCTCCTCTTCGTTCTTCGAGTATACCAAAATATCATCAATGAACACCACAACAAACTTATCCAAGAATTCCATGAATACCTTATTCATCATACTCATGAAATAAGCAGGGGAATTAATCAATCCAAATGACATAACCGTATACTCATATAGCCCGTACCTTGTGGTGAAGGCTGTCTTAGGTATATCCTTTTCTTGGATCTTCAACTGGTGGTACCCTGATCGTAAATCGATCTTGGAGAATACTTTAGCTCCTTGTAGCTGGTCAAACAAATCATTGATCATCGGTAGTGGGTACTTGTTCTTAATTGTTACTTCATTCAATGCACGATAATCAACAACCATTCTCAAGGATCCATCCTTCTTCTCAACCAAGAGCACTGGGGCTGTAACATCCCAAATTTTCAATTTGGAATGTTATACACTAGATCATCATTGCATATCATATTTATTGCATTTTGATTGATCCTAGAAATTTCACGCAACTCAAGGACCCTCGGAGAGAGTTGGGGATTTCGTTATTTTCATATTTGAGTTCTCTCAAATTTTGCAAATAGGATCATTTGATTTTATTTATTTTATCTTCAATTATTTCTATTATAAAAATTATGAGAGAGGGAATAAAATGACTTTCCCAAAAATAAAGAAATATTGGGGTTTTAATAAAAAATCAAATAAGATTTTATTTTGGTTTTATTTGCTATTTTATTTGTATTAGGGAAAAATGCGCGTTTTTCAAAATTGCATTTAGGCCCCAAATAAATGTTCATCCTGTGCGGCTTGATTTTAGAAGCCGGGGAAATTTTATTTCAGGATTTTTGGAGTCAGTTTAGTATTTCTTTTGTTTTTTTCCGAGCGTAATTATTTAAAAAAAAGTCTAAACCGCCCTTGGGCCATAACCGGCCAGGAATCCTCCTGTCCGGGCCTTTTTATAGCGCCCCGAGGCCCCGGCCAAGCCCAGCCGCGCCCCACCCGAAAACCCTAACCCTAGCCGCCCGCCACCGCCGCGCCGCCCCGCCGCCGCCCGCCACCGCCGACATCGCCGCCCGCCAGATCCGCCGCCGCCGGAGGTTGTCTCACCGCCGCCGGTTTTTCTCAAAAAACCGTTCGATTTTCCGACGGTTTTGTTCGTTTTTTTAGTTTCGGTTTTTTTAAATAGATCAGTTTTTCCGGTTTATTTAATTAGCGAGCGTTCGTCTGTTCGTTCGTTTTAACGAACGTTTGTCATTTTTCTTTTTCTCGGATTAAATCCGTGATTTTTCTGATCGCGATTTCTGATCCGATTTTCGTTTTAGTCTAACTTTTCGCTCGTTTATCGGAATTAGACGATTCAAGCGCCTGGAGTTTCGTCTCGAAACCCTCTTTCCGTTTAACCAACACAAACAAGTTTTTTCCACTGTAAAAATTGCCTTAGATCCAAAATAGTAAACGGAGCCTGTTTCTTTTGACGTTTGTCTTTCGTTGCTTCGTTCGATTTGATTCTTTTTGCCAACCGGAGTTCTTAAGTTGAACTTTCTGGTTAGATCTCTTATTTGAGTTTTACCTATGCATTATTTGAGTACATATTGTATGCTTGTTTGTTTGCGATAGAGTACCCGGAGTGCACCGCTTGCTACTTCGAATCGCTAGGTTTCCCGGATCATCAGCAAGACAAGTAACACTTTGATCATGTTTTTCCCTCTACCTAGTTTTATTGCATTAGATCAATCCTCACACATTGCATGATTAGGATCTAATTAAATTGTGGGTTTGGGAAGTAGTTGACGTAGTACCTATTACCTTTTATTATCAAACCTTTGGGAGTTACTTCTACGTTTGCTTTATGCCATGCTATGCTAGTAGACGTGGATTGGGTGAGTGTATCCGTGATAGATGTGAGTTGTTAATTAATGGTTTACTTAAGGTGGCAACTTAAATACACATCTGGGTGGATTGAGGCACCTGGGTATTCCAGCGATTGCATGTTTTTCTTTATGGACCGCCACCCAGGCTCAAAGGGATCATGAGATTATTCATGCTAGAAACTTCCGTGTGCAGCCACAAGCTGTTATGGGCTCTAGCATAGTTGATTAAGTCGTGCGAACTATTATAGTGGTAGACTAGCAGATGTAGGGGATGTAGGTTGGTATGGTCTACCCGTTCGTAAGGTGCTAGCGCTTCTGAAAGACTATGTCTCGGTCATCCGTCTTCTCAAACACCATGTAGTGCGAGAAACCAAACGGAGGCGATCGAGTCTTGTGGGGAAAAGTGTGCAAACCTCTGTAGAGTGTATAAACTAATCATGATTAGCCGTGTCCCCGGTTATGGACATCTTGAGTATCTAGTACCTGGATTATCATGTGAATCTCAACATGTTACTCTAAACTTAATTTTGTTGGGTTTTGTTTAATGATGATGCTTAATTGGCATTGAGAATGCTGTCAACCATTCTCAATGTTTAACAACTACCATGATAGTTAAATAAAATTTATTCCTTTGCATTAGGGAAAAATTGGCTTCACGCAAAATTGTAACCATAGAGCTTTCCACCAACCAAATATGCATATAGAATAGCCTGTTTCATTCCATTACTCTCTATGTGTTACTTTGCCAGCATATTCCATGTGCTGACCCGTTTCGGGCTGCAACGTTAATGTTGCAGACTTTTCAGACGACGATTAAGGAGTTTTAGGTCGTGGTTCTATACTCAATGATACCGTTGGAGTTGATGGACTCACTTATCTTCCAAGCCTTCCGCTGTTATCGTTATTAGATGGCCTTAAACCATATTTATTGTAATAAGTTCTCTTTTGAGACTCTCGATGTAATAAGTGTGTGATTGCTACTCTGTTATAAATCCTTCAAGTACTGTGTGGTGTCAGCATTACTGATCCAGGGATAACACCTGAGCACAGAGATTGGACCGTTTGAGGTCTGGTCGCTACAAGATGGTATCAGAGCACATGCTGATTGTAGGACACGACCACTAAGCTAAAGACCTAGATCACTACTCACTCTCTTCTCTTTCTGACTTCTCATCTTTTCTACTCTTTTAGGATGGCGGATGCAAGGAACAAGTTCACTCAACCGGATGAAGATACACCCTTTGGACGTCACTTGAAGGAAGTCACTAGATACCTGAACATAGGAGTACCAAGCTTCACCGGAACCTACAACGCCACTCTACCTGAAGAAGAGCGCTGGATGATTCAAGTTCAAGTTCCAGGAAGGACGTTCATGCCAGTCATTGAGCCCATAGAGTTTTTATTTTGATGCACCAACTTCGAGTCTAGGAAAGAGCATGGCAGCTCACATCGCCATGGGATGCATTGGAGAACTCTACCACAATGATCTCAAGGATACTATCTACCGAATTTGTGGGCGCCGAGATGAGCACTGGGAGATGATCAGCACCAGAAAGGATAGATCAGTTGCATCTTTTATCCAGGAGTTAAACCAACACATTCGACGTCAGGAGAACCAGATGTGCGCCGACATGATAGATCTGAAGAAGGCAAGGACAAGAATCAAGGAACTGGAGGAAGAACTCAAGGTTACACGTGAAGAATATGAAGAGGAAATCGAAGTATTAGTGGAGAAGAATGACGATCTGATCAAGAAAATTAGAATATTTATGGGAGGCCCTACACCAGTAGAAGAAGACGATGAACCCAAGGAGATTCGCCCGGAAGACTACATCATCATCGACAACACCGACTCGGATCCAGATGATAGCGATGATGACTATGTTGATGAAGCTGGAGCAGATATCATGGAGTCTGCAACCGAAGAATATTTCTAGTAGACCACCTCATCAGTAGTAGTAGTCCAACATGTAAATATAGTAGTTTGAGCACTTTTGAGATAGTTAGATCGATTGTATGCCCTTGTTTGATTGAATGAAGTGAATTGTTTGCTTTTGCCTCATGTGCATATGGGTAGTGTTTTCTATTTAGACCCCCTCTATTCTTAAATCTCATCTTTTCTAAACCCTCAGATGCCTCCGAGACGTGACCCCGGATTTACCTTTCCACCGGAGCTCACTCAGTTGATCCAGCAACAGAACACATTGATGCAGTTGCTAGTCCGGAATCAGAATCAGGGGAACAACAACAACAACCCACCACCACCACCACTACCTCTTGATCACTTAGCTCGTTTTCTTAGGCTGAATCCACCGGTGTTCTCCAGTAGCACCGAACCGATAGTAGCAGATGATTGGCTCCGCAAGACAGCTAGAGAGTTGACCACAGCAGGATGCACAGATGCGGAAAAGGTTAAGTTTGCCGCACATCAGCTTGAAGGACCCGCAGCATCATGGTGGGAGAATTTCACAGCCACTTTTCCTGTCGACACTGTCACGTGGGACCAGTTTCAGCAGGCTTTTCGAACTGCCCATGTTTCAGCAGGAGCTATGGCCATGAAGAAGCGTGAGTTTCGCAACTTGCGCCAAGGAGGACGGACAGTTGGCCAGTATGTGGAGGACTTTAGTAAGCTAGCATGTTATGCGCCAGATGGCGTTGCTACGGATGCAGCTAAGCAGGAGAAGTTTCTGGAAGGACTGAATGATGAGTTGAGCATGCAGTTGATGGTAGCAACCTTCAACAAGTACCAGGAGTTGGTAGATCGTGCTCTTATGATTGAAGGGAAGCAGCAGCAGATTGAGAATCGCAAGCGGAAGTATGGACAAGGGAAGCACAATTCAGGAGCTCAGCAGAAGCCACGTTTTACCCCTAGACCGGGAGGACATTTTTAGCATACCCATGGAGGAGGTAGCTCGCACAATCACAATGGCACCAAGAATGGTAATGGGAATGGAGGAAGTAACGGCCAGAACCGTACCAACCCATCGACCCCAGCCAAGAGAAACCTGAGCCAAGTCACTTGTTTTAAGTGCCAGAAGACCAGACATTATGCCAATGAATGTCTTGAATCACAGAATGGAAATGGCAATGGAAGCTCTGGGAAGAAGCCGAACCCTTTCAATAGGGGACAGGTGAACCACGTTAACGTGGAGGAGGTTGAAGAGCAGCCGGATGCAGTAATCTGTAAGTTTTTGGTTAAGTCATTTACTACACTCGTTCTTTTTGATACTGGTGCATCTCATACATACATATCAAGGGGATTTGTGGATAAGTATAAACTGCCAACCCAAGCCCTTAGGTCACCCATGTTAGTAACCTCGCCTGGAGCAGAATATATGGCTAGCCTATGGTGTGATCGGTTGCCATTAAGGATTGGTAACTACGTATTTCCCTCAGACCTAATAGTGTTGGAATCTCAAGGATTGGATGTGATATTAGGCATGGATTGGTTGTCGATGTATGGAGGAAACATCGATTGCGCCAGTAAGTCGATCTTGCTTACCACCCCAGAAGGAAGAAGGATCAAGTATGTATCCCGACATGTGTCAAAGAGGACTCAAGTAAATTGTTTAACCGGAGTTGTGCAGGAGGAAGTACTAGTAGTGAAGGATTTCCCCGATGTATTTCCAGAAGAATTGCCAGGCATGCCACCAGAGAGAGATATTGAGCTTTTGATTGAGCTTTTTCCAGGCACAGGGCCAATATCAAAGAGACCATATAGGATGCCCGCAAAGGATTTGGTGGAAATTAAGAAGCAGAATAAGGAGTTACTGGATAAAGGATACATTCGCCCAAGTTCATTGCCTTGGGGATCACCAGTACTTCTAGTGGAGAAGAAGGATGGATCGCTAAGGATGGTTGTTGATTATCGAGGATTGAATGAAGTAACCATCAAGAACAAGTACCCACTACCGATGATCAATGATCTGTTTGATCGATTGCAAGGAGCTAAGGTATTTTCCAAGATCGATCTACGATCAGGATACCACCAGTTGAAGATTCGAGAACAAGATATACCCAAGACAGCTTTTACCACCAGGTATGGGTTGTACGAGTATACCGTTATGTCATTTGGTCTGACTAACGCACCTGCATATTTTATGAACATGATGAACAAAGTGTTTATGGAGTTTTTGGATAAGTTCGTCGTAGTGTTCATTGATGATATCCTAGTTTACTTGAAGAATGAAGAGGAGCATAAGGAGCATTTGTGTTTGGTTCTTGGAAAGCTCAGAGAACATCAGTTATATGCTAAGTTTAGCAAATGTGAGTTTTGGTTGAAAGAAGTTGGATTTCTCAGACACGTTATATACGGAGAAGGTATAGCAGTAGATCCCACTAAAGTTGATACCGTGACCAATTGGGAAGCCCCAACAACAGTTGGGGAGATCCGGAGTTTTCTTGGACAGGCAGGATACTACCGGAGGTTTATTGAGAATTTCTCAAAGATTTCGAAGCCTATGACGGAGTTGTTGAAGAAGGATACCAAGTTCAAATGGACTGAGGAATGTGAGGCTAGTTTCCAGGAGTTGAAGAAACGTTTGGTTACCTCACCAGTGTTGATTTTACCGGATCAGACCAAGGATTATGAGGTGTATTGTGACACTTCACGTCGAGGACTTGGAGCAGTTCTTATGCAGGAAGGAAGAGTTGTTTCATATGCCTCACGACAGCTTAAGCCCCATGAGTTGAATTATGCTATGCATGATTTGGAGTTAGCAGCCGTAGTGCATGCATTGAAGACTTGGAGACATTTTCTGATTGGAAACCATTGCGAGGTGTACACGGATCACAAGAGTTTGAAGTATATTTTCACACAAAAGGAGTTGAACCTCAGACAAAGGAGATGGTTGGATCTCATCAAGGATTATGATATGAAATTGCATTATCACCCAAAAAGGCTAATGTAGTAGCTGACGCGTTGAGACGTAAGAGCCATGTCAACACCCTAATGACGGGAGATTTACCAAGGGAGTTAGCCGAAAATCTTCGCGAGCTATGTTTGGAAATAGTTCCAAGAGGCTATGTAGCAGCATTGGAGATTCAGTCTACGTTGATGGATAAGATCAGAGAAGCTCAAAAGACTGACAAGGAGATTGCCTCTATTAAGGAGAAAATGAGCAAAGGAAAAGCTAAGGGATTTCGTGAAGATGAACACGATACCTTATGGTTTGAAGACCGTGTTTATGTGCCTAATGATTCGGAGATCAGGAAGTTGTTTCTGCAAGAGGCCCATGATTCACCGTATTTGATTCACCTAGTAAATACCAAGATGTATTTGGATTTGAAGGATATTTTCTGGTGGACCGGAATGAAGAAGGATATTGCTGAATATGTAGCAGTTTGTGATGTATGTCAGAGAGTAAAGGCAGAGCATCAGAAGCCAGCAGGATTGCTACAGCCATTGCCGATACCCGAATGGAAGTGGGATAAGCTAGGCATGGATTTTATTACAGGATTGCCCAGAACACGTTCAGGCTATGACTCGATATGGGTTGTAGTCGACCGTTTGACAAAGGTAGCTCATTTCATTCCAGTGAAGACTACTTATACCAGTGCAAAGTTGGCAAAGATATATATGACCAGAATCGTTTGTCTGCATGGAGTTCCAAGGAGCATAGTATCAGATAGAGGAACCCAATTTACCTCAAAGTTCTGGAATCAGTTGCATGAAACTTTGGGTACCAGACTGGAGTTTAGCACAGCTTTCCACCCGCAGATAGATGGACAGACTGAGAGAGTCAATCAGATTTTGGAGGATATGCTAAGAGCTTGTGCGCTAGATTACGGATCTAGCTGGGACGAGAATTTGCCGTATGCAGAGTTCTCTTACAACAACAGCTATCAATCCAGTTTGAAGATGGCCCCTTTCGAAGCCTTGTACGGAAGAAGGTGTAGGACCCCATTGTCTTGGGATGAAGTTGGAGACCGCCAGTTGTTTGGACCGGATCTGATAAAGGAGTCTGAATAGAAGGTGAAATTGATTCGCGATAGGCTCAAGGTAGCCCAATCTAGGCAGAAGAGTTATGCAGATTCTAAACGCAAGGAGACCGTTTACGAAGTCGGAGACCGAGTTTATCTTCGAGTATCACCACTTCGAGGAGTTAAGCGCTTTGGAGTTAAAGGAAAGTTAGCGCCCCATTTTGTAGGCCCATACAAAGTTTCGGAGCGTATGGGAGAGGTAGCCTATAAGTTGGAAATGCCCGAAGGATTGTCGGGAGTTCACGACGTGTTCCATGTTTCCCAGTTGAAGAAGTGCCACGTAGAGATGGCTGATATACCGCTAAGAGATACGGTACCACTGGAAGCAATTCAGTTGGACAGTGATTTGACCTATGAGGAGAAACCCGTTAAGATTTTAGAGTATGCCAGTCGAGTCACCTGCAGTAAGGTTATCAAGTTTTGCAAGGTTCAGTGGAGTCACCACACGGAGGATGAAGCCACCTGGGAGCGAGGGGAAGATTTGCTGAAGGACCACCCTCACCTATTTTCTAGCCAACCCGAATCTCGAGGGCGAGATTCATATTAAGGGGGGGTAGGTTTGTAACATCCCAAATTTTCAATTTGGAATGTTATACACTAGATCATCATTGCATATCATATTTATTGTGTAGGATCGAAGGTATGTCTAGAGGGGGGGTGATTAGACTACTTGACCAAATAAAACTTAACCTTTTCCCAATTTTAGTTCTTGGCAGATTTTAGCTAATTTAGGACAAGTCAAGCAATCATCACATCACTCAAGCAAGCATGCAAAGAGTTTATGGGCAGCGGAAAGTAAAGCATGCAACTTGCGAGAATGTAAAGGGAAGGGTTTGGAGAATTCAAACACTATTGGAGACACGGATGTTTTTCCCGTGGTTCGGATAGGTGGTGCTATCCTACATCCACGTTGATGGAGACTTCAACCCACGAAGGGTAACGGTTGCGCGAGTCCACACAGGGCTCCACCCAAGGGCAACGGTTGCGCGAGTCCACACAGGGCTCCACCCACGAAGGGTCCACGAAGAAGCAACCTTGTCTATCCACGATGGCCATCGCCCACACAGGACTTGCCTCACTAGTGGTAGATCTTCACGAAGTAGGCGATCTCCTTGCCCTTACAAACTCCTTGGTTCAACTCCACAATCTTGTCGGAGGCTCCCAAGTGACACCTAGCCAATCTAGGAGACACCACTCTCCAAGAAGTAACAAATGGTGTGTAGGTAATGAACTCCTTGCTCTTGTGCTTCAAATGATAGTCTCCCCAACACTCAACTCTCTCTCATAGGATTTGGATTTGGTGGAAAGAGGGTTTTTTGTGGAAAGCAACTTGGGAAGGCTAGAGATCAAGATTCATATGGTAGAAATGGAATGTCTTGATCTCAACACATGAGTAGGTGGTTCTCTCTCAGAACATATGAGTTGGAATGGTGTGTGTGTTCTGATGGCTCTCTCCTTGAATGAAGAAGGAGGTCGAGGGGTATATATAGCCTCCACGCAAAATCCAACCGTTACATACAATTTACCAATCTCGGTGGGACCGAATCAGAAAACTCGGTCTGACCGAAATAGTAAACCTAGTGACCGTTAGGAATTTCGGTGGGACTGACATGCAACTCGGTAGGACCGATTCGGTTAGGGTTTGGGCATAACGTAATCTCGGTGAGACCGATTACACAAACTCGGTGAGACCGAATTTGGTAATTAGCTAACCAGAGAGTTGGTCAGGCAAACTCGGTGGGACCGATTTGCTCTTTCGGTGAGACCGAGTGGAACTCGGTGAGACCGAAAAGTTACAAAGGGGAAACACTAAGTTTACATTGCAATCTCGGTGGGACCGATTCGCTCTTTCGGTAAGACCGAAAAGTTACGAAAGGGAAACAGAGAGTTTGCAACCCCATCTCGGTGAGACCGAGATCCTTATCGGTAGAACCGAATTGCTAGGGTTTGGCAGTGGCTAATGACAAGTGAAACTCGGTGGCGCTGGATAGGAAGAATCGGTAGGACCGAGTTTGGCTTAGGGTTTAGGTCATATGTGGATATGGGAAAGTAGTTGAGGGTTTTTGGAGCATATCACTAAGCACATGAAGCAAGAGGCTCATTAAGCAACACCTCATCCCTCCTTAATAGTATTGGCTTTTCCTAAAGACTCAATGTGATCTTGGATCACTAAAATATAAAATGAAGAGTCTTGAGCTTTTGAGCTTGAGCCAATCCTTTGTCCTTAGCATTTTGAGGGTTCCACTTTCACATCCATGCCATGCCAATCATTGAGCTTTCCTGAAATAATCATCTTGGAATAGCATTAGCTCAATGAGCTATAGTAGGATCGAAGGTATGTCTAGAGGGGGGGTGATTAGACTACTTGACCAAATAAAACTTAACCTTTTCCCAATTTTAGTTCTTGGCAGATTTTAGCTAATTTAGGACAAGTCAAGCAATCATCACATCACTCAAGCAAGCATGCAAAGAGTTTATGGGCAGCGGAAAGTAAAGCATGCAACTTGCGAGAATGTAAAGGGAAGGGTTTGGAGAATTCAAACGCTATTGGAGACACGGATGTTTTTCCCGTGGTTCGGATAGGTGGTGCTATCCTACATCCACGTTGATGGAGACTTCAACCCACGAAGGGTAACGGTTGCGCGAGTCCACACAGGGCTCCACCCAAGGGCAACGGTTGCGCGAGTCCACACAGGGCTCCACCCACGAAGGGTCCACGAAGAAGCAACCACCCACAAAGGGTCCACGAAGGAGCAACCTTGTCTATCCCACCATGGCCATCACCCACACAGGACTTGCCTCACTAGTGGTAGATCTTCATGAAGTAGGCGATCTCCTTGCCCTTACAAACTCCTTGGTTCAACTCCACAATCTTGTCGGAGGCTCCCAAGTGACACCTAGCCAATCTAGGAGACACCACTCTCCAAGAAGTAACAAATGGTGTGTAGGTAATGAACTCCTTGCTCTTGTGCTTCAAATGATAGTCTCCCCAACACTCAACTCTCTCTCATAGGATTTGGATTTGGTGGAAAGAGGGTTTTTTGTGGAAAGCAACTTGGGAAGGCTAGAGATCAAGATTCATATGGTAGAAATGGAATGTCTTGATCTCAACACATGAGTAGGTGGTTCTCTCTCAGAACATATGAGTTGGAATGGTGTGTGTGTTCTGATGGCTCTCTCCTTGAATGAAGAAGGAGGTCGAGGGGTATATATAGCCTCCACGCAAAATCCAACCGTTACATACAATTTACCAATCTCGGTGGGACCGAATCAGAAAACTCGGTCTGACCGAAATAGTAAACCTAGTGACCGTTAGGAATTTCGGTGGGACTGACATGCAACTCGGTAGGACCGATTCGGTTAGGGTTTGGGCATAACGTAATCTCGGTGAGACCGATTACACAAACTCGGTGAGACCGAATTTGGTAATTAGCTAACCAGAGAGTTGGTCAGGCAAACTCGGTGGGACCGATTTGCTCTTTCGGTGAGACCGAGTGGAACTCGGTGAGACCGAAAAGTTACAAAGGGGAAACACTAAGTTTACATTGCAATCTCGGTGGGACCGATTCGCTCTTTCGGTAAGACCGAAAAGTTACGAAAGGGAAACAGAGAGTTTGCAACCCCATCTCGGTGAGACCGAGATCCTTATCGGTAGAACCGAATTGCTAGGGTTTGGCAGTGGCTAATGACAAGTGAAACTCGGTGGCGCTGGATAGGAAGAATCGGTAGGACCGAGTTTGGCTTAGGGTTTAGGTCATATGTGGATATGGGAAAGTAGTTGAGGGTTTTTGGAGCATATCACTAAGCACATGAAGCAAGAGGCTCATTAAGCAACACCTCATCCCTCCTTAATAGTTATTGGCTTTTCCTAAAGACTCAATGTGATCTTGGATCACTAAAATATAAAATGAAGAGTCTTGAGCTTTTGAGCTTGAGCCAATCCTTTGTCCTTAGCATTTTGAGGGTTCCACTTTCACATCCATGCCATGCCAATCATTGAGCTTTCCTGAAATAATCATCTTGGAATAGCATTAGCTCAATGAGCTATATGTTGTTATGAATTACCAAAACCACCTAGGGATAGTTGCACTTTCAATCTCCCCCTTTTTGGTAATTGATGACAACATATAGATCAAAGCTTCAACAAATGATAATAAGCATGAAATATATCGTCGCTTTGAGAAGTATGTGATAAGTAAGAGCTCTACCTAAATTTGTGCATATTTAAAATTTGCTTTGGACTGCAAATGCACAAAGAGTTAGAGTCATGGGTTACTCTTCCATGTCACATACATCTTGGTGGAGCGCTCAAAATGATAAGAATAAAATACATGCACTCATCACCAAGAATAATGAATGATCACATAAGATAGATAGGATAATGGCATTAAGCAAGCATTAACTGTAGCTTATGATCAAACACATGATCATCAATGTCTCACAAATAATGACGTAGTATCAAGCACTCAAAAGCAGATAAGTTCAAAAAACCACCAAATAAAGCAAGAGAGAAAAGCAACACTCTCTCTCTCTCTCTCGAAGCCTATGATCTATACATCTTCTCCCCCTTTGGCAACAAGTTACCAAAAAGTTCCTAGAAAATGCATAGCACTAGATCGACGCTCAGGCTTGATCTTCAGGTGGTGGTGGAGTCCGGAGCACTCCAAGGACGAAGCCTTCGGTAGACGTGGTCGGAGTCGAGGCTGAAGTAGATGCTGGAGCTGGTGGAACTGAGGCTGTGGCTGGTGCAGACGTTGTAGCTCTAGTGTCAGCAACTGGCAGTGCAGACGACCTCGGACCTCGTGGCACCCTCGCAAAAGCATCAGTCGTGGTCCTGCCTCTCCTCTCATTCAAGTCCTCCTGGAGCTGCTCCACGGCAGTCTGTATCTCTGTCACCTTGATGTCCAAGTCATAGAACCTCTGTTCCATGATCCTCTCTAAACTTGCCTGGTTCTGAGTCAGGGTGGCTATACTCTGCTCAATCCGCAGGGTGGACGCAATCAGGTAACCAAGCTGCTCTTGTTTGGTTTTCAGGAAGTAATCAGATGCCTCCGCTTGAGTAGGAATCCTGGCAGCTTTCTCCTTCTTTGCCTTCTCCTTCTGAGCTTGTGCATTGGCAGATGATGGTTCATTCTCAGTCATAACAACTTGATTATCTTCGAAATCTAGACAGATGGGCAGGTGTTCCTTATCCAACAAATATACGCCCGTGCCCATCTTGGAGTTGATGAGCTCCTGAATCTGAGGGGCATATCCACAGCTCCTCTTCTGATCTGCCGCAGTCCTTTTGATTGTTTCCACTATGAGGCTCATGACTTTGAATTTTTGAGGCACGTCAAAGACATGAAGCAAATTGATCGCGTGACCTCTGATCATCTTGTGATCTCCAGACTTGGGCAAAAGGGTGTGACTAAGGATCCAGTTGATCGTAGGCAATCCTGATAGCAGATAATGCACTGAGCCAAACTTGAACGTGTCAAGTGCTTCATTCGGAATCTCCTTGTACATGTTGGACATGGAGTTGTGGTCCATCTTTTTCTTGGCATAAATGTCCAAGTCGTCTGCTTGCTCCTCTGGGGCATTGATCAGCTTCGCCCATTCCTCAACAGTAGAGTGGTACCTTGTACCCTCTGACATCCATGTGATCCTGCCATCCGGATAAAAGTGTGATGTGGAGTAGAATTGCATGATTAGCTCCTCGTTCCACTTTGTGAGCTTCTGCCCAACAAAGTCTGCAACTCCACACGCACTAAAGCTGTCAAATACTCCAGGGTAGTACTCTTCATTATCCTTGATATAGGTCCAGTCGACCCATCTCATGTCACATACAATTGGCTTCTTGTCAAGTAGCACTGTCTCATAGAAATCCTGCTGCTCCTTGGTATGAAACCTGTAGTCCACTGCAGTCCTTCTCCTAGAAGCATATGGATCTGCTTCTCTCCACTTCCTGAGCCCTGAGTCTCTCCTGAGCTTCATATCCTCAGCCACAGGATGAGCATCGTTGTGGTCTGGGATCTTGGGCTTGAGCTTCCGAAGGACATTCTCTTCCTCTTCCTCTGCAGCTTCATGCACTAGGGCCTTGTTCTTCTCAGTGGCTGGGATGCTTCTTGTGTTTCTCTTTGGTGCACTCTTAGGCTTAGATGCAGCCTTAGGTGCTTCCTTGGGCTTGGATGCAGCTCCCCCTGACCTTATGGCATCTCCCATTAGCTTGGGTGCCTTGGGCGCTGGTGCAGCTGCCTCTTCTTCCTCTTCCTCTTCCTCTTCCATGATGGAAGCTTTGCCAAGCACTCTAGCCACAGTCTTCTTCACCCTCTCCTTCCTTTTCTTGCCCTCAGCTGCAGCTGGCTCTTGGGAAGTGGGCTTCTCAGTTGAGGCTCTAGCCTTTGACATGGGCTGCCTGCCTGCTGGCCTTTTGATTTTAAGACCTGGCTTAGTGCCTTGAGCTGGTTCAATTCTCTTGGAGTGGCCTCTTCCTCTGCCACATAGTCCTCATCTTCACAGTCTGAAGTTTTCTTCTTCCTTTGTCTCGTGGCAGCCTTTGGCAAATTGCTAGGAGTGCTCCTGCTGCCTTCATCAGATGAACTGGAGGGACTAGTGCCCTCACTCATCACCACTTGCTGCTCTGACAGATTCTGGCTATCACTCTGGTCTGACATGCTGCAAACTGACTGCTGACCCTGTGAATAGATTATAGAGGAGATAGAGTGGATGAGCATCACAAAATGCAGAGATTTTTGCAAAAAGAATGATCCAAAAACTTAGTTTTAGTTTCCCACTGAAATCATCTCGGATCTACCGATTTTCAAACTCGGTGATACCGAAGCAGTTTTGGAACCTAAACTAGTGAACTCAGTAGGACCGAGTCACAGTTCGGTGGCACCGAGACTGCTAGGGTTTCACTGAGTTCAAAAATCGGTCACACCGATAAGTAATTCTCGGTCAGACCGAGTCTCACTTGTGCAATGGCATAAGCCAAATCGGTGGGACCGAGTTTTTCAACTCGGTGGGTCCGAGATAGTTTCGGCGGAAACCTAAACCTAGAATTTTCGAATCAAACCTAATCTATGAGCGTTTTGACTGGATAGAAGTTTATCGAACGTGGCTAGCAACAATATGATCACAATGTGCTAGGAATCAGATTGAGGAATAGCACAAAGATCAAGTCCATACCCTAGTTCGGCGGGGACTTGCTACGGCGGCAACGGCGGGGCAGAATTCCCGTTGACGGCGACGGAGACCAGCGACTGGAGGCTGCTGGCGGCGAGAAGACGATCCGGAGACCTCAAGGGCAGAGCAGGCTATCGCGCGGGCGAAGGGTTTTGGAGAAATTTCCAAATTTTGCCCGTGACTATATATAGCCTGATCCTGTCGGTGTGACCGAGTGGAACAACTCGGTGGCACCGAGATTCATAACTGCGTGCAGTTACTGAAACTCGGTGTGACCGAAAGGTTCAAATCGGTTGCACCGAGATCGAAAACCTAGATCAACTTAATGATCTTGGTAGGACCGAAAGTGGAGTATCGGTCAGACCGAGAATCATAAAGAGGTTTTGGAAGTTTAAGTCTATGAGGAATCGGGGACTCCGAGCGCTCCTCACACAGAGTGGTTCGAATCTGACTTATTCAAATTTCGTGATGCAGCATGAATAGAGTTTGAGACGAGAAAAGCATAGATAGCTAGAGGACGTTCTTAGGCATTCTTGTACATCCACTTGGCAAAAGAGGATAAAACCAAGCAATCAAAACAACAAGTGGATGTCATCGAATGAGTAAAATATGCAATCAGCATGCTCACACAATAAGATGGCAAATGAAATATGTGGCAAGGCATGCACAACCAATTCTAGCAATTATCAAGCAATTTGCGATGACTAGGTCATCTATATATGAGTACATTGACTTAGGAGTCAAGTGAGAACACTTGATCATAGGTCATACTCATCGTTTAAGATCAAGTGGGGTTACCACTTTTACATAAAGCATTGTTGTGTTCATATCTTTAGAGTTGCTTTAGCTCATATCTTAGAGTAAAGCTCCCCCTAGATGTGATATCCCCCCTAAGAGGGATGAACTAACCTTGGGTTTTGTCGATGATGACTTCATGTAGATATTGAAGATGTGGATGCTCAATGTTGATGTAGATCTCTTGGAGCTATCCATTTGAGTGAATTGCACTTTCAATACCTACATGGGTTAGTCCCACAAGGAACAAACAAGGATATCCATAGACATAGAGTGATGCACACAAAATATGATGTCCATGAAAATTTTTAGGTTACCTTGTCCCTTGTCTTACCAACAAGAGGGTTTGTGACTCCTTGAACTAGTGCAAGATGTGGAAGTTGATTGCACTTGTTCTTGCCAAAATGATAAGTGTGAAGTATGTTGGCGGAGTCACCCTCAAGAACTATCTAGTTCTTCTTCTTTTGGATCCACATCATCTTGATGGGAATCCTTGGAGTTGTAGTCGTACTTGATGAAGTGGAACTTGAAGTAGTCTTGGGAATCCACTTGACTAAGGTCTTAGGAGCTTCTTCAAATGCATCAATTTCCTCTTGAAGCTTGTCCTTGCCTTTTTGCTTGTAGTCTTGTGGTGGAAGATCATCTTGAGCTTGTGTCCCCTTGAAAGAAGTATACTTCTCTTGTTGAGGGACAAACTTTGTCTTGGGGTATTGATCTTGTTCCCATTCAACTCCATTGGCATTGAACTTTCGTTCAAAACCAACACCTTGATTCTTCCGGTGCATTCCTTGCTTGCGCACAATTTCCTCGAATTGCTTACTCCCGGCAAGGCTTTTGTACACTCCTTTCTCTATAATTCCCTTCAATAAGCTATTTTCTTGCTCAAGTGTAACTTGGCTAAGAGAATCATTAGTGGAATCAAGAGAACTACTAGAAGCAACAATATTGGATTTAGCATGATCATTGTTACTACTAGAGGAAGAATCTTTCTTGTTAGACTTGACTTGAGGCATGTAAGTGGATAAGAGTAAACGCTTGGCAATGTAAGAAGAACTTTTCTTGCGGAGATCATCATTGATTGCCTTTAAGAACTCATGCTCTTGCTCAAGATTGAGCTTTTCAAAGCGTAGTTTCTCATGAGCTCTTAAAAGTTCTCGATGATCTTCGAAGATAGTGTCATGAGCTAACTTAAGAGTTTTTAGTTCTTTAGTTAGAGCCTCAATCTTCTCCTTATCATTGTCACTCGTGTTAGCATGATTAATTGGTCTTTCATCATAGTATTCATCACTAGAGTTGTCATCAAGCAAATCATCACCTAACAAGTCATCTTCATCACTATTGAAATCAACATACTCGGGGTGTGTTACCTTAGGACCTTTGGCCATGAAGCATCTTCCAATTCCTTCATTTGGTGAGTCAAATATGTCGTAGGAGTTGGTTGACACAAGTGCTAGACCGGCAACACCTTCATCTTGAGTATCTTCGGAGTCGGAGTGATAACTTCTCTCGGAGTGGCTGTCGGAGTCGGAGCCGGATACCCATTCACCAACATGAGCTTGATGTCTTCGTCTTGTGTAGCTCCTTGATGATTTTTCCTTCCTTTCTGAATCCTTGCTTCTCCGTGAGTATCTTCGTTCATAACGATCATCTTTACTCCTTCTCTCTCTTGGTGGTGATCCTTTGCTTCTTCTTTTTGGAGAATCTTCTCTTCTCTTGTAGGGAGCCGTACACTCATTGGAATAGTGTCCGGGTCTTCCACAATTGTAACAGTTTCGCTCTCTACTAGAAGATCTTTTGTCATTGTAGGACCTTGACTTGGAGCTTCTATCTTTGCTTCTACTCTTGTAGAACTTGTTGAAGTTCTTCAACATTAAGCTCAATTCTTCATTGAAGTCTTGTTTCTCACTTGATGATGTAGGGGCTTCACATGAGGCTTTATAGGCACCACTTGATTTGTTGTGAAGTTCCTCTTTATCCTTAAGTGACATCTCATGAGCAACAATTCTTCCAATCACCTCCGTTGGCTTGAGATCTTTGTAATTTGGCATCATTTGGATCAATGTGCACACGGTATCATATTTTCCATCCAAGGCTCTTAGGATATTCTTGATGATGAATCTATCGGTCATCTCTTCACTTCCTAAGTCGGCAATCTGATTTGTGATGAGAGCAAGCCTAGAGTACATTTCAGCGACACCTTCACCATCCTTCATCTTGAACTTGTCAAGTTGGCTTTGAAGCACATCCAACTTGGATTCCTTGACGGACTCGGTACCTTCGTGCATATCAATCAAAGTGTCCCAAATTTCCTTTGCATTCTCAAGGCGGCTGATTTTGTTGAATTCTTCGGGGCACAATCCATTGAAGAGAATATCACAAGCTTGAGCATTGTATTACAACATCTTCAACTCATCCGCGGTAGCTTCACGGTTTGGTTCTCTCCCGTCAAAGAAGTCACCTTGCAAACCAACACACACAATAGCCCAAACAGCGGGGTTATGTCCAAGAATATGCATTTTCATTTTATGCTTCCAACTAGCAAAATTAGTACCATCAAAGTAAGGACCTCTACGGTGATAATTTCCCTCGCTAGATGCCATACTCTCCTAGGTTGTGAAACCAAGGCTATGACCACCAAAAGCTATGGAGATCAAGCAAATGGAGACCAAAGCTCTGATACCACTTGTAGGATCGAAGGTATGTCTAGAGGGGGGGTGATTAGACTACTTGACCAAATAAAACTTATAACCTTTTCCCAATTTTAGTTCTTGGCAGATTTTAGCTAATTTAGGACAAGTCAAGCAATCATCACATAATTCAAGCAAGCATGCAAAGAGTATATAGGCAGCGGAAAGTAAAGCATGCAACTTGCGAGAATGTAAAGGGAAGGGTTTGGAGAATTCAAACGCTATTGGAGACACGGATGTTTTTCCCGTGGTTCGGATAGGTGGTGCTATCCTACATCCACGTTGATGGAGACTTCAACCCACGAAGGGTAACGGTTGCGCGAGTCCACACAGGGCTCCACCCAAGGGCAACGTTGCGCGAGTCCACAGGGCTCCACCCACGAAGGGTCCACGAAGAAGCAACCACCCACAAAGGGTCCACGAAGAAGGAGCAACCTTGTCTATCCCACCATGGCCATCACCCACACAGGACTTGCCTCACTAGTGGTAGATCTTCATGAAGTAGGCGATCTCCTTGCCCTTACAAACTCCTTGGTTCAACTCCACAATCTTGTCGGAGGCTCCCAAGTGACACCTAGCCAATCTAGGAGACACCACTCTCCAAGAAGTAACAAATGGTGTGTAGGTAATGAACTCCTTGCTCTTGTGCTTCAAATGATAGTCTCCCCAACACTCAACTCTCTCTCATAGGATTTGGATTTGGTGGAAAGAGGGTTTTTTGTGGAAAGCAACTTGGGAAGGCTAGAGATCAAGATTCATATGGTAGAAATGGAATGTCTTGATCTCAACACATGAGTAGGTGGTTCTCTCTCAGAACATATGAGTTGGAATGGTGTGTGTGTTCTGATGGCTCTCTCCTTGAATGAAGAAGGAGGTCGAGGGGTATATATAGCCTCCACGCAAAATCCAACCGTTACATACAATTTACCAATCTCGGTGGGACCGAATCAGAAAACTCGGTCTGACCGAAATAGTAAACCTAGTGACCGTTAGGAATTTCGGTGGGACTGACATGCAACTCGGTAGGACCGATTCGGTTAGGGTTTGGGCATAACGTAATCTCGGTGAGACCGATTACACAAACTCGGTGAGACCGAATTTGGTAATTAGCTAACCAGAGAGTTGGTCAGGCAAACTCGGTGGGACCGATTTGCTCTTTCGGTGAGACCGAGTGGAACTCGGTGAGACCGAAAAGTTACAAAGGGGAAACACTAAGTTTACATTGCAATCTCGGTGGGACCGATTCGCTCTTTCGGTAAGACCGAAAAGTTACGAAAGGGAAACAGAGAGTTTGCAACCCCATCTCGGTGAGACCGAGATCCTTATCGGTAGAACCGAATTGCTAGGGTTTGGCAGTGGCTAATGACAAGTGAAACTCGGTGGCGCTGGATAGGAAGAATCGGTAGGACCGAGTTTGGCTTAGGGTTTAGGTCATATGTGGATATGGGAAAGTAGTTGAGGGTTTTTGGAGCATATCACTAAGCACATGAAGCAAGAGGCTCATTAAGCAACACCTCATCCCTCCTTAATAGTATTGGCTTTTCCTAAAGACTCAATGTGATCTTGGATCACTAAAATATAAAATGAAGAGTCTTGAGCTTTTGAGCTTGAGCCAATCCTTTGTCCTTAGCATTTTGAGGGTTCCACTTTCACATCCATGCCATGCCAATCATTGAGCTTTCCTGAAATAATCATCTTGGAATAGCATTAGCTCAATGAGCTATATCTTGTTATGAGTTACCAAAACCACCTAGGGATAGTTGCACTTTCATATTGCATTTTGGTTGATCCTAGAAATTTCACGCAACTCAAGGACCCTCAGAGAGAGTTGGGGATTTCGTTATTTTCATATTTGAGTTGTCTCAAATTTTGAAAATAGGATCATTTGATTTTATTTATTTTATCTTCAATTATTTCTATTATAAAAATTATGAGAGAGGGAATAAAATGACTTTCCCAAAAATAAAGAAATATTGGGGATTTAATAAAAAATCAACTAAGATTTTATTTTAGTTTTATTTGCTATTTTATTTGTATTAGAGAAAAATGCGCGTTTTTCAAAATTGCATTTAGGCCCCAAATAAATGTTCATCCTGTGCGGCTTGATTTTAGAAGCCGGGGAAAATTTATTTTGGGATTTTTGTAGTCCGTTTAGTATTTCTTTTGTTTTTTTCCGAGCATAATTATTTAAAAAGAAGTCCGAACCGACCTTGGGCTGTAACCGGCCAGGACTCCTCCTGGCCGGGCCTTTTTATAGCGCCCCGAGGCCCCGGCCAAGCCCAGCCGCGCCCCACCCGAAAACCCTAACCCTAGCCGCCCGCCACCGCCGCCGCCGCCCGCGCCGCGCCGCCCCACCGCCGCCGCCCGCCGCCGCCGACATCGCCGCCCGCCGGATCCACCGCCGCCAGTTTTTCTCGAAAAACCGTTCGGTTTTCCGACGGTTTTGTTCGTTTTTTTAGTTTCGGTTTTTTAAATAGATCTGTTTTTCCGGTTTATTTAATTAGTGAGCGTTCGTCTGTTCGTTCGTTTTGACAAACGTTCGTCGTTTTTCTTTTTCTCGGATTAAATCCGCGATTTTTCTGATCGCGATTTCTGATCCGATTTTCGTTTTAGTCTTACTTTTCGCTCGTTTATCGGAATCAGGCGATTCAAGCGCCTGGAGTTTCGTCTCGAAACCCTCTTTCGGTTTAACCAACTCAAACAAGTTTTTGCCACTGTAAAAATTGCCTTAGATCCAGAATAGTAAACGAAGCCTGTTTCTTTTGTCGTTTGTCTTCCGTTGCTTCGTTCAATTTGATTCTTTTTGCCAACCGGAGTTCTTAAGTTGAACTTTCTGGTTAGATCTCTTATTTGACTTTTACCTGTGCATTAGTTGAGTACTTATTGTATGCTTGTTTGTTTGCGATAGAGTACCCGGAGTGCGCCGCTTGCTACTTTGAATCGCTAGGTTTCCCGGATCATCAGCAAGACAAGTAACACTTTGATCGTGTTTTTCCCTCTACCCAGTTTTATTACATTAGATCAATCCTCACACATTGCATGATTAGGATCTAATGAAATTGTGGGTTTGGGAAGTAGTTGAGGTAGTACCTATTACCTGTTATTATCAAACCTTTGGGAGTTACTTCTACGTTTGCTTTATGACATGCTATGCTAGTAGACGTGGATTGGGTGAGTGTATCCATGACAGATGTGAGTTGTTAATTAATGGTTTACTTAAGGTGGAAACTTAAATACACATCTAGTGGATTGAGGCACCTGGGTATTCCAGCGATTGCTTGTTTTTCTTTATGGACCACCACCCAGGCTCAAAGGGATCATGAGATTATTCATGCTAGAAACATCCGTGTGCAGCCAAAAGCTATTATGGGCTCTAGCATAGTTGATTAAGTCGTGCGAACTCTTACAATGGTAGACTAGCAGATGTAGGTTGGTACAGTCTACCCGTTCGTAAGGTGCTAGCGCTTCTGAAAGACTATGTCTCGGTCATCCGTCTTCTCAAACACCATGTAGTGTGAGAAACCAAACGGAGGCGATCGAGTCTTGTGGGGAAAAGTGCGCAAACCTCTGCAGAGTGTATAAACTAATCATGATTAGCCGTGTCCTCGGTTATGGACATCTTGAGTATCTAGTACCTGGATTATCATGTGAATCTCAACATATTACTCTAAAATTAATTTTGTTGGGTTTTGTTTAATGATGATGCTTAATTGGGATTGAGAATGCTGTCAACCATTCTCAATGTTTAACAACTACCATGATAGTTAAATAAAATTTATTCTTTGCAGTAGGGAAAATTTGGCTTTACGCAAAACTCTTTCCACCAGCCAAATATGCATATAGAATAGCCTGTTTCATTCCATTACTCTCTATGTGTTACTTTGCTAGCATATTCCATGTGCTGACCCGTTTCGGGCTGCAACGTTAATGTTGCAGACTTTTCAGATGATGATTAAGGAGTTTTAGGTCGTGGTTCTATACTCAGTGATGCCGTTGGAGTTGATGGACTCACTTATCTTCCAAGCCTTCCGCTGTTATCATTATTAGATGGCCTTAAGCCATATTTATTGTAATAAGTTCATTTTTGAGACTCTCGATGTAATAAGTGTGTGATTGCTACTCTGTTATAAATCCTTCAAGTATTGTGTGGTGTCAGCATTACTGATCCAGGGATAACACCTGAGCACAGAGATTGGACCGTTCGAGGTCGCTACAGGGGCTCCCCATGGTGACGAACTTCGTCGAATGTATCCATTCTCCAATAACTCCTTAATCTGCTTCTTAATCTCCTCCAGATCATTTGCGAGCATCCAGTATGGTCTCTTCAATATTGGTCCGGTGCCTGGCAACAGTTCTATCAAAAACTCAATGTCTCGATCTAGCGGCATGCCTGGTAACTCTTCTGGAAATACATCCGGATAATCCATCACTACAGGCACTTCCTCCTGAACAACTCCTTAGAGGGAATTTACTTGGGTTCTCCTTGGCGCAATCGTTCATGCTGTCGTCTGCGGCGAGGGAGGAGACCAACGGCTGCCCACTCGTCCCGATCGGCGGCCGTGCCGTTCTCTCCGAGAGAGCGCCGGCTCGGGAGGGCCTCCGACCCCTTCTTCCTCCCTGCGGTATTGTGGCCAAGATGCGGCCTCCTGACGCCGTCTTTGCCACATGCCGACGACCCTCAGGTGTATATTCCTTCAAAACCTGCCTTGGTCTACTGCCCTAGCTCCCTTCGTGTGGATCCTTTTCTACTTCCATCCGCTGTTCCAAAGCCACCTAGACTTCTACTATTATTAGAAGTAAAGCTAGTTCATATAGTCGACTCAAAGCGTTGGTTCAAACAGGGAAGAAAGTGGGAAAGCTGTAGCATGAATCTAGGACTTGGTTCTAAGAGGAAACGAGGGGAAAGTAGTAATATTTGTCACTGTTTAAATAATTGTATTTCGTATTTGCGCAAACAGGGATGTCTGTGTCCATATCGTTTCAGGATGTCTGTCTCCGCATCGTTTCTATCCGCGCAATCAAAAGCACACACCTCCGTTTTAGTACAACTGCGCACAATGAGATGGCTATCCCTCATTGCTGTCGTCTAACCTCCAATCTTCAAGGTATCCCTACATTGGTAGTAACTAAGGTAGAATGACCAACGCAGTCTAAAAGAAGCTAATTCGTACATTTTACTTCCTGATTGCAGTGCAGGGACGAGCGAAAACAGCTGCATCCTAGTCCGGAATGCACTTTCTACCAGTCCATCCATGGACCAAGGACTAGCTGGCATGGCTGCACGGCGGTTTTTTGGACAGGGCGCGGACAAGAGGCATTGCGGTCTGCTTATTTCTGCAAAATAGCGGTGGCTTAAATTTAGTGGATGCACAAGACTTTCAGCTGGTTAGTGCACTGCATGGTTCAGTTCAGGCATTCCAGCTGAGACACATTATAATTGGTTATTCTGGAATGAGAGAACTAACCCTGAATGGTGCAACAAAAAAACTAGAGTGAACTCAGGAAATTTAACCTGCCGGGAGGCCCTTTTGCTCAGAGAGAAGCCTTGCTTGTTTTTTCCTGATTTGTAAACCTTCTCGCAACTTTGTCTTTTGCTGTGAACTAGTATATGTTTTTTATGTTCCTATGAATCATTGGAGATGTATAAAATGCTTAACTTATGCTTTTCAAGTTTTTTTTATGAGACGAGTTTAATGTGAGTGTTCCATGAGCGCTGGACTAGCGTGTGAATGTTTGGATTTATTACATTGTGGCCTCAATTAACTGCATGAACACTGTAACAAGATACATAGTTGATTATATGTCAAGACAGCAGATTGTTGATTGTTAGCTGGTCGATAGCCTAGTGTTGAAGCGAGCGGAGCCAATGTGCCATGTTTTGCACAACTGCTTACAAGTGGGGTAGCACCAACAGTGTTTACAAGTACTTATGTATACGTCGGCGCACGGTTCTCGAACGAGTGCCTCTATTTCATCAAAACACACACTGCTCGTATGATAAACCGTGACAACTTATGTCTTACCATGCATATTCATGAAAAACTAGTGAGGCATCTGTTTCGCAACAATTACGATGTTCTCACATGATTCACGAACACAAAAGTAGCAGCACATTCCATAGACGGATTAACAGAGTACTAGCCCCAGAGGGGTCGATAACAGGCAAGGTCGGATAATTAGACACAATCCAAACTACTATTAAACACTAGGGGCAACTATTTCATGCCTCGAATCTATTTGGGGTGACCACAAGACGAACCTGCCATGAACATCATCGAGGACGTCCCGCAGCAGCTCAATCTGTGAACTTCATGAGACAAAACCTTGTGGCCTTGCCACTGATAAACTGTTTGTGGAGGCATGCCACGTCATCTTCCTGCGTAAGCTTGACAAGAAAAGTATTCCTCACAAACGAAGGAGTAGCTTTGAACTTCTTGTGCTTCAGTACCCCTGGACAACACGCCTGACAACAGTGAGGCTGGAATACAACTCTTCATTGGTATAACCGCAAATGGCTTCCAGGATCCAACAGCCTAAGAACTCTGTTTTCCCAGTGCGTATATTCAGGTCGTCCGCCTCATAGCGAGTGACATGTACAACCACACAATCCTTGCCTGCATCAGGGCTCTAATTGAAACAGAAACAAATTCTGAATTACTTTTCAGTATAAGAAACACAAGTTATTTAAACCACTATGTATAGCATGGCATCGAAGCTAATAACATTTTGCATTATTAATCACCACATACTTCCTTTTCTAAAATCACCACATACTTAGATGAAAACCCACAATCGAGATCGGCAAAGAAGGAAATCACCTTGGGTAGCTCAGCGGGGGGGGACACATCCTCGAAGGGGTAAAACTGCTCCTGCAGTGCCACGGGGGCTGTAACCTCAAACGGGGCATTGACCATCTCAATATCCGGGGTCGCCTTGGTGGTTGCCTCCATCTTCTTGGAGCTCTCTGTCTCGTGGGGATCAGCGTCCTGCGTCTGCTCCAATATCGGCAGATCTTTGCCTGGTTCTACCCACCTGGGCGCGCCAGGGAGCCCAGGCGCGCCCTGGTGGGTTGTGCCCTCCTCGGCCCACCTCCGGTGCCCCTCTTCTGGTATATAAGTCATTTTGACCTAGAAAAAATAAGGAGAGGACTTTCGGGACGAAGCGCCGCCGTCTCGAGCCGGAACTTGGGGAGGAGCACTTTTTCCCTCTGGTGGAGCGATTCCGCCAGGGGAACTTCCCTCCCGGAGGGGGAAATCATCGTCATCATCATCACCAACAACCCTCCCATCTTGGGGAGAGCAATCTCCATCAACATCTTCAACAACACCATCTCCTCTCAAACCCTAGTTCATCTCTTGTGTTCAATCTCTGTACCGGAACTATAGATTGGTACTTGGGGGTGACAAGTAGTGTTGATTACACCTTGTAGTTGATTACTATATGGTTTATTTGGTGGAAGATTATATGTTTAGATCCAATATGCTATTTAATACCCCTCTGATCTTGAGCATGATTATCATTTATGTGTAGTTACTTTTGTTCTTGAGGTCACGGGAGAAATCTTGTTGCAAGTAATCATGTGAATTTTATGTGTTCAATATTTTGATGGTATGTATGTTGTGATTCCCTTAGTGGTGTCATGTGAACGTCGACTACATGACACTTCACCATATTTGGGCCTAACGGAATGCATTGTGGAGTAGTTACTAGATGATAAGTTGTGAGAGTGATAGAAGCTTAAACCCTAGTTTATGCGCTATTCTGTAAGGGGTTGATTTGGATCCAAAAGTTTAATGCTATGGTTAGAATTTATTCTTAATACTTTTCTCGTATTTGTGGATGCTTGCGAGGGGGTTAATCATAAGTAGGAGGTTTTTTCAAGTAAGAACAGCAGCTAATCGCCGGTCCACCCACATATCAAATTATCAAAGTAGCAAACACAAGTCAAACCAACATGATGAAATTGACTAGATGAAACTCCCGTGTATCCTCAAGAACGCTTTGCCTATCATAAGAGACCGTTTTGGCCTGTCATTTGCCTCAAAAGGATTGGGCTACCTTGCTACACTTTTGTTACTATTACCGTTACTTGCTTGTTACAAATTATCTTGCTATCAAACTACTCGTTACTTATAATTTTAGTGCTTGCAGAGAATACCTTACTGAAAACCACTTGTCATTTCCTTCTCCTCCTCGTTGGGTTCAACACTCTTATCGAAAGGACTATGATTGATCCCCTATACTTGTGGGTCATCAGGACGCCGCCTCCGGAGTCGTCAGACGACAACCAGACGGACGAGGAGTCGTCAGAGGACGAAGAAGAGGATGACGACGATGATGAGGAGGAATGGTCAAACGAGGAGGAGGACGACGATGACAGCAACAACAATGATGATGGCGGCGGCAATGAAAAGCCAACAGTCAGCGGAAACAAGCGTCCTCGCCAAGATGGTGTCGCCGGGCTATCCAACAACAACAACAACAACAACAACAAGAAGAAGAAGAAGAAGAAGGACTAAATTAAGCAGACTGTATATATATCTTTGTTTCCGTTCGCTCATATTAATTTGTTATCTCTATTTATCATGTCAATCTCACCGCATATGGTTAGTAATACGTATTCGACAAAGGTCTTCTACATTATCGCCCACAGGTTGGTTTGTTGAACCGTGTGCCCTAACAAGCACACAATTCACAAACAAAGTCCGTATGGGCTATCTATAATGATCGCACACAATTCTGATTACCGACCTGTTTGTCGGGTATCACACACATCTTGTTACGTCGAATCGTTTGTGTTCGCCTCGATCATCACAACGGTTCATCGGAGCGAACTGTATGCCGTATATCGCACACACCTTGATCTGGCTGCCCGTTTCTGTTGTTCTGTCTCATGCAAACAGTTCGTATGGATCAACAGTATGCCCCGCATTACACACACAACTAAAATCTGAACCGTGTTTGATGTATCATTCATCACAAACATTTTGCATCTTTTTGACAGTTTTTTTACATCACTGTTTGCGATTAATGTATCGTTGATTGCGGCTAGAGCTACGTCAGTTTTTCCCCAAAGAGGAAGGGATGATGCAACACAACGACGGTAGGTATTTCCCTTAGTGATGAGACCAAGGTTATCGAACCAGTAGGAGAACCACGCAACACCACGTAAACAGCTCCTGCACACAAAGAACAAATACTTGCAACCCGACATAAGAGAGGGGTTGTCAATCCCTCACGGGTAAAAAGATACACTAGTAGAAAATGGGCCATTTGTCCCGGTTCAAGAGGGTCTTTAGTCCCGGTTCTGGAACCGGGACTAAAGGGTCGGTACAACTAAAGGCCCTCCACATGGCCGCTGTCTGGAGCTCCACCTTTAGTCCCGGTTGGCAACACCAACCGGGACTAAAGGTAATTTTACGATTTTTTGATTTTTTTTTAATTACCGATTTTCAAATTTCTGAATTATTTTACAATTTAATCTCTAATCACCCACCCCTCATCACTGCTCAATTTAACCTCTATTCTCTAAATCACCCCTCATCATTCCAAATCATCTAACTTCATGGTCAGTCACCCATCCTCTCACTACTCCAGCCTGAGCACGCTTAACTTTCGGGTTCTATTCCCGCTCGTTTCCAAGTCTGCACTTGTTGTTTTCCTGACAATAGTAAGATGTCAATCCTATTAACCCTCATGAGTTTAGCTTGAGCATGAAGTCACACATTTCACTGTTTGAGTTTGAAACTATTATTCTAAAAAACAATAATTATTTAGTAACACTAATATTTCTTAAATAAGTAGTTTGACCACAGTTTGACCATATTTGACCAAAATTCAAGAAAAGCTAAAATAATTATTTAGTAACACTAATATTCTTGAATAATTATTTAGTAACACTAATACTTCTTGAATAAGTAGTTTGACCACAGTTTGACCAGATTTAACCAAATTCAAAAAACTGAAATTTGAGCATAACTTTCTTTCCTTTTAGAATTTGAGGATTCTCAAAATTTGCAAACAGGCCTACGGATTTTTGTGCTAAACATTTTGATATATTATACGTTTTTCCCGACATCATATGCAAAAGTTATAGCCCTTTTACTTTTTCATAACACTTTTTTGCAAAACATGTCAAAATTTAAGTTTTTTAATTTTCCTAACTAGTAGATGTAGTAATATAACTACATCTCGAAGGATTTTGTTTTTTGAAGTTTTTATCATTTTCTTTTCTTTTTCCAAAACTAAAATGGCGATAAACGGGGGGGTAGAGTTTGAGAAATGGGCCCTTTAGTCCCGGTTTGAGACACGAACCGGGATCCTTTAGTCCCGGTTCATGTCTCAAACCGGGACTAAAGGGCCCATTTGAACCGGGACTAATGCCTTTAGCCACTCGAACCGGGACTAATGATCACATTAGTCCCGGTTCGTAATGCAACCAGGACTAATGTGTATATTGCGTTGTGACCAAAGCCCTGTTTTCTACTAGAGATAGGTAAAATTGTAGTAGATTGGAAAAATAGATCTCGCGGGAATGCGAGATAAAACAAATAAAAAAATTCAGCAAGGTATTTTTGGATTAATAGATCTGAAAATAAAAGCAAATAAAAATAGATCATGAAGGCAAATATAATAAAGAAGAGACCCGGGGGACCGAAGATTTTACTATTGGCTTCTCTCAAGAAAAATAACATACAGTGGGTAAACAAATTATTGTTGGACAATTGATAGAACTTCAAATAATCATGACGATATCCAGGCAAGGATCATTATATAGGAATCACATCCAAGATTAGTAGACCGACTCCTGCCTGCATCTACTACTATTACTCCACACATCGACCGCTATCCAGCATGCATCTAGTGTATTAAGTTCATGGAGAAACAGAGTAATGCAATAAGAACGATGACATGAAGTAGACAAGATCTATTTATGTAGAAATAGACCCCATCTTGTTATCCTTAATAGCAACGATACATACGTGTCGGTTCCCCTTCTGTCACTGGGATCAAGCACCGTAAGATCGAACCCATCACAAAGCACCTCTTCCCATGGCAAGAAAAATCGATCTAGTTGGCCTAACTAAATCAAAGATTCGAAGAAGAAATACGAGGCCATAAGTAATCATACATATAAGAGATCAAAAGACTCAAATAACTTTCATTGATAATAACATAGATCTGATCATAAACTCAAAGGTTCATCGGATCCCAACCAACACACCGCAAAAAGAGTTACATCAAATAGATCTCTAAGAGACCATTGTATTGAGAATCAAAAGAGAGAGAGTCTGTAACATCCCAAAATTCTAAATTTTGGAATGTTATAATAAATAGATAGATTTGACTGATTGTTTGATTGATTGTCTGAAAGTGAGTGAATTGAAACTTTTTGAAAGTTAAATGAGAGGGAATAAAAGGACTTTCCCAAACTTTCATATTTGCTTTCTGATCTCCATGAATTCAAATTCTTTTCAATACAAACCTCGGAGAGAAGATGACATGACTTTCATTTATTTAAATGACAAGGGTTGTTGAAAATATTTGAATTTCATTTGAAAATATTTTCAATTCTGAAACTTTATGCAACTCAATGATTTTCATGAGAGAAGATAAAATGACTTCTTCAAATTATATGAAATATGAGTTGGGAGTTCAAAGATTTAAATTCAAAGTTCTTTTGAATTTATTTTCAATTTGGATTTATTTGAGTTTTATTCAAATTATTTTTCCCCAAAAATAAAATATATGGAAATTAGTGTAACATGATTCCCTACAATAGAAATTGGAGAAAAATTTATTTGAAATCATTTTGGTATTTTTAAAATGATTTTAGTTGGATTTTAATAGACCAGTAGCACTCTTTGATTTATCTAAATTTGTGTGGATTTTATTTGAAGTTATAAAAATGTTCATGTCGTAGAAAATCTTTTTCTGAAAATTTTGATATATATATGCCTATATAATATTTTCTTTTATTTTTGTTTTTATGTTTATGTTTATCTGGAAAATGTTTTAAAAAAATACTCCCCTCCGCCGAACTGGGCTGGCCCAGCTAGCCAGCCAGGCCCAGCCCAGCCGCCTTCGTCCCCGACTCCAGCGTCCGCACGCAACGCCGCCGCCGTTCCAGATCGGGACTTCGATCCCGCCACCGCCGCCTCCTTGACCCCTTCCCCACGCCTCCCGAGGCCACCCCTCCCCTATAAAGACGCCGCCCGGACCCCTCCCTCTCCTCCTCGCCGCTCTCGCGCCGCCCTCGCGGATCCAGCGCCGCCGCCGCCGCACTCGCCGGGATCCGCCACCGCCAGCGAGATCCGCTCGCCACTGCCGCTCCGTTCCGTCGCCGTGGACCGCCGCCGACGCCGCCATCCTCCTCGTCGCGACACGCCGCCTTCCCCGACCTCCTCGTTGCCCTCCGCGACCACCGGAGCCGCCGCCGCCGTCGTCCTCCCGACTCCGGCGATCGCCGCGGTAACCGTCGCTGCCGTCGGAAAACGCCGTCGCCGGTTTTCAAAAGAAAACCACCGAACCGGTAATAAACCGCCCGGTCCGGTTTATTTTATTTGGTTTCCCTGGGTTTTTTCATTTAGCCGGGTTTTTTTAGATTTAATTAGTGGTCGTTCGTTAGTTAGGGTCCGGTAGCGAACGATTTTCGTTCGTTAGCGTTCGGTAACGAACGTTCGTAATTTAGTATTTTCTTTTTCTGTTTTATTTCCGGCCAGGGACCTATATGTGAGGATTTTCTCTACACTTTAGTCCCTGAACTTCAAACAATCATTACTTTTCACTCGTTTGTCCAAATCCAACGAAACCAACGCTCACGTCTTCGTTATGATCTCCTCTATCCATTAATCCAAACTCAAACATGTTTTTGAAAAGTTTAAAATTTGAATTAGATCAGATTTGAATTCAAACATTGTTTGTTCATAACTTGAGTTTCGTAGCTCCGTTTGAGTTGATTCTTTTTGCAAATCGAAGCTCTTGACCTAAACATTCTAATAAGGCCAAATTCACATAATTTTGGTACTGTTAGAAATTGTTCCATGTTGCAAGAGTTATTTGTTTAGTTTTGTTGTTTTCCGAATCGTCTTCTTTGTTCTTTCTGATCTTTTGAGTGATTGCTCATGTGTGGTTACTATTGCTTGCTTACGATAGATTGACCGGAGTGTGACGAGCAGAACTATCAAGAGTTATGAGTGCGAATCATCTTCATCAACATTGCAGGCAAGTTCACACCTTGATCATACCTCTTTCATACCCAGTTTTTGTTGCATTAGATCAAACCTCAAACATTGCATGATTAGGATCTAATTAAATTGGGGGTATTGGGAAGTAGTTGATGAGGTAGGAACCTATTGCCCTGCATTCAAACCTTGGGAGTTACTTTTACGTTATGCTTACATGGCCATGCTATGCTCGTAGACGTGGATTGGGTTTTGAGAGTATCCATGACAGATGTGAGATTGTTAATTAATGGTTTACTTAAGGTGGCAACTTAAACACACATCTGGGTGGATTGAGGCACGTGGTTATTCTAGGATTGCCTGTCTAGGCATCTGGGTAATCCAGGACTTGCCTGTTTTCTTTTGGACCGCCACCGAGGCTCAAAGGGATCATGAGACTATTCATACTAGAAACTTCCGTGTGCAGCCACAAGCTATTATGGGCTCTAGCATAGTTGACTAAGTCGTGTGAACTCTTACAATGGTAGACTAGCAGATGTAGGGGTTGTAGGTGGTACGGTCTACCGATCGTAAGGTGCAAACGCTTCTGAAAGACTATGTCTCGGTCATCCATTTCTCAAACACCATGTAGTGTGAGAAATCCAACGGAGGAGATCGAGTCTTGTGGGGAAAAGTGCGCAAACCTCTGCAGAGTGTATACACTAATCATGATTAGCCGTGTCCCCGGTTATGGACATTTTGAGTATCTAGTACCTGGATTATCCTGTTGATCTCATCACGTTACTTTAAATGAATATTGTTGGGTTTTAATGATGATGCTTAATTGGGATTGAGAATGCTGTCAACCATTCTCAATGTTCAACAACCACCATGATAGTTAATTAAAATGTATTCCTTTGCAGTAGGGAAAATTTGGCTTTTCGCAAAAACCTTATAACCATAGAGCTTTTCCACCAGCCAAATATGCATGTAGTGATAGCCTTTATTCATCATTCTCTATGGTGTGAATTTGCCAGTACATTCAATGTACTGACCCTCTGTTGATGCAATGTCTCATGTTGCAGGATTATCTTACGACGAGTAAGTGATACGTTAGGGTTACGATTTCTGCACTCAACTTTGCCGTTGGTGTTGATGGGAATCCACAACCTTGTTACTTCCGCTATTTTGGATTTGAGGTAATAGTATTTACGTTACTTTTACATGTGATTTACCTCTGTTATAAATCCTCAAGTACTGTGTGTGTCAGCATACCGATCCAGGGATGACACTTAAGCACAGAGACTTGACCCATTCGGGTCAGGTCGCTACAAGATGGTATCAGAGCACATGTTGACTGTAGGACGTGACCCTAGAAACTGGCAAGCCCATAGCAAAGATTTTTCTCTACAACTTTCCCTTTCAAAAAGATCTTTTACCTCTCTTCTCTTCTGAGCTTATTCAAAAATTCTCTTTAGTGAGACCATACCCCTTTCCACTTTTGACCACTCGAAGATTCCACTGATGAGACCACTCCAAGAAGTACAAGATATCGGACAACTAAGACCACTTCGGAATGAAGAGTATTTTCCGTGCATCTAAATAATGGAAACTACAACGGTTGAAGGCCGAAGACAAGTAGAATATGAAGGCTCTGAAGAATTCCCAGATTTATATGACCTAGGAAGGCTACCCTTATGGAACTTGGCAGACTATGGAAGTTGTCAATACCCGAGATCAAGGTGTATTGGAGAAAGACCAAAACATGGAGAGTTGAGAACTCAAAGTTTTGTCAAGAAAACCCTAAGGAAGGAGATATCAACTATGGAAGATAGCTCATGGCAATGACAAGTGCAGAAACACGGTTATCCGTGATGTCATCGCCGCTGATGCTATTGTCACCGTGCTGAGTTAAGGATGCTTGTGTTCAGAATGGATTTGATGGAAGAAGGCTGATGGAGCATCTATCAGCAAAGGATGCAGTTTTAAACTTAGCTGGTGTATCACCAGGATCTGGAGTAGTACATCAAGAAGTTAAGATGGAGCCACAAGAAGCCGTATTTGAAAGGAAGCATTTCGTGAAGAACTCAGGACCCAAAAGTTGAAAGTAGACAATCTAGAGTAGAAAAACCTCGAGATACCGAAGATTCGTCAGGAACGGAAGGATCATAGTGCCAATGGTTCATGTCAAGGATGTTGAAACCCGGAAGTTTTGAACACAACTCCAGAATATTAAAGGACGTCACGAGAGACTTCGCGTCAACAGAGTTGATCTGGCAAAAGAACTTGAGAAGGACAAGCATGATTGGAAGAAGCCATTGGAGGCTTGAACAAGGCTTGAAGAGTTTGGAGACGTTGAAGATTTATTGACCTTTAGAAGACCAAACCCCTATTATATACCTACGTTAGATGCGACATTTGTGAGCTCTCATTTGTTTGATGCTTTTCCCGACAGCCACAAATAAAATCTGTCTTTTCAAAACTTTTGTTTGTATTGTGTGTATCCCTCTCTATATCTCTTATCTCACCCCAAACCCATGGACCCAATAGAGGACGAATGGAGATGAACTCATGTTTTCCTGGACCGATAAGTCAATTGGAGACGGACCGATGGATTCAGAACATGGAGGATCACATGGAGAATAACCCTATAGTTGGAAATGATATGACCCAGCATGCTCTTCAGTGCTTTGAAGGAGGTGCTGCTACTTGGTGGAGAATGTACCAAACCATGAATGGATGGCAAGGAGTAACCACTTGGAGAGAATTAAAGTTGACTTTGCCAAAGTCTCGGCTTGTGTCCCAGAAGTTGAAGCCTTATGGAAAGGATATGAGGAAACCTTGTGCATGCAAGATTTGTGGAGAAATAGGACACACTCATAAAGAACACAAGGATGAATGCCCTAATTGTGAAGGAAGTCACCCAGTTGAAGAATGCCCAACTAGGAAGATTACTTGTTTCTTGTGTGCAGGGACTACCCACTATCCTGCTCAGTGCCACATCTACCCCATGGTACAACGAACCATCCAGCAGAAGAAAGAAGAAATGAAAGGAGCCCTCATGGAAATTTTAGAAGAAGCTGTGATGGAGGACACACCTAAAGAAGACCCGAGTAAACCCTGCACTAAGTCTTGCTATTCATGTGGAGAAGAAGGACACATCTCCCAAAATTGTTTGAATGGGGATCTAGTAGAATTCCCAACAGAGGAAGTAGAATATGACCCAGAGAAATAGAAGCCATGATTGGCATGGTAAGGTCCAGGAAGAGAAGCAGATTGGATTCCAGGAAGAATCTGAGTCATATCACCTGTTACAGGTGCAAGGAGTCAGGACACTACCTCAACAATTGCCCAAAAAGGAAACCTCGATACTTGTCAGAAGTAATATGTTTTAGTTGTAATGGAGCAGGGCACTTTGCCAGAGAATGCCCCAAGGAGGAGACTTGTGCTAGATAGTTGAGTTTGCAACAAAAGAAATGGAGTAGTAGAAGTGAGAACATTCTCTTTTATATTGAGGTGTTGAGTTGAGACATGTAATGGAAAAGCGAGAGATTTTAATCACTTGAGAATGAATAAAGTTAGCATCGTTGGTGCTGATATGGATTTTATGAGTTGTTACTCTATGAAGAAGGATTTTGACCATTTCTGAGGATATGAGAAATATGGTCTATGGAAGATTTGTGCATTTTAAGGGTGGTAGTACCCTGTAAGAACCTTTGACCCCTGGAAAAGATAAGGATACTCCACTGAGTGGATTTCGGACAAAATGAATACGAGTTTTGTCTTGATATGTGTGATGCCCCAAGAGTATGTGGGATGAAGTTGGAGACCGTCGGTTGTTTGGACCAAATGTGATCAAGGAGTCAGAAGAGAATGTTAAGTTGATTCGAGATAGACTGAAGGTAGCTCAGTC